>NW_028145344.1:0-141681 GCF_050948025.1 Trichoderma camerunense
TTTTTTATTATATTAAATATATTAAATATTTAATTAATTAATTAAATTAATTAAATTATACCTCCTTTTTCTATTAATTAATTAAATCCGGGTACCGGATTTAATTTAATTAATTTAACGGCAGCGCTGCCTACATTTACACCGGTCCTATCCTCGCTATTTTACATATCTCATCTCGAATCCAAATTGACTTTCGCATGTATGCTTCATTAAGGATTGAAGATTTGCAGAAAGATGATAGATATATTAAGGAAACAATGTTGATCATCAATGTTGAACTTGAATTTGGGGTCCTCTTATATAGGTCAAATCTTCACCAGGGTCAGGATCCATGCGAGTAGACATCTTAGCATGACACGTAATCCTTGTGAAATACGCACGGTATAGTTTCTTGTTCTGCATTCACTTGTACTGATACAACAGAATCTCTTCTACCGCAATAAGTACGGTTATTATCTGAAGGCCGATACTTCATATGAACAATGAATTTCTATAATATACCGATGGAAGTACATACCCCCCTCTACGGAACTTTAACGTAGGTAGGTACTAGTAGATAGTAGAAAGCTACCAATTCATCCACCATGGCATGGTTTGCATTTCCACAGCTATGACTGTCATGGCAAATGAAGGCATCGATTGGTAGCTGAACCTTGATGTGCCTCGAAGTTGTGGTACGGAATCCGCCTTTGAGTTACTGATGGATATCTAACCTATCTCGATGGAGACTCCACTGCTTATAGACTTTCAAATACCTGCTCATTGTACTTATACAATCCACTCGGTCATATAGCTGAGAAGAATCACAGCTATTAGACTCCATCCCGCATCAGTATATACAATATACATCGCCCTAATTTCCGTCTCTAGCTATGACATTATTCTTTGTTTGGTGTGATCCAACGAGGACCTGTGTATGAGTGACTTCTTGAATATACAATTCTTTACATGCGGGTGGAACCATGCCCTATCATTATCGTACAAACTCTCTCGAGGCGTGAGAAGTCGTCAAGGCTTTTGAAAGTTCGCTGGAACATAAAGTATAAGCTCCGTTAACAAAAGCTTGTGAGCTGGTCGGATAATTCCACTCAAAATTGGCTTTTACTTCTTTCTGTAGGCGGGTCGTCCAAAACTTCTAATAAAGCGGTCCCATTCTTTGATTTCTTTCTCTCTTCATATCAACAAAAACAACAACATCTCTAGCCTCTATATTCTCATACGTTTGCCATACGCCTACTGGTTTTGCGATACACGACTGGCAAAAGCTCTTTCAAAAATTTCTAAACCCTTTCAACAGCCTTGTGAAGCTCTCAAATCTATTGCAGATATCTTTTGGGAGATATAGCGGACCGAGTCCTATCCCAACATGTCTCTCCAAGCACCAGTCGAAAAGATTACCCAAGAAATTAGCAATCTGGATCTATCATCGACCAAAAACAACAAGAATGATGAAGGTACGCATTATTTATATAAGGTGTCATAGAACATTTCTGTTTTGTTTATATATTCTGACAACAGACGAATAGAAAATCTTCTTTACTACATCGACGAATGTCTCTGCAAGCCTAATATAAAGGCACTATGGCAAAGAATCAACTCAAGGATCCGAGCCTTCATGAGACTCAACCAGATTGAGCAATTCGGACGTCGGTCACCGACCAGACACATCGACTTGTGTGATACACCAGAAGAATGGATGGACTGCGTACTCATGGCACTCGAGAGTCACCGCAACGAGTTGACGGCGGTTGCCTTGTTGGGGACCAGGAACCGATCACGTCGCATCATGAGCATCTTGGACCGCCACAATGAGCTAGAAGAGCAAATGAGGGAGTGTCTCGACGAAGTGGTGGAAGATGCTATCAAAGATGCTAAGCACCGCCAGCGCCGTCTAAGAAAGATGACCAAGCAGAAGCAGAAGAAGATGAACCGCGAGAGTGCTAGAATTGAAGCCCCCAAACGCCAAAAAAGAAAATTCAGGCCATTCTCCCGCTCATCGTCTAGGCTATTTTCCAGTCTCAGAGGGCCGTCCACCAAGATCGAAATGAGACTAAGCCCCGACATCAATGATGGCTTCTTCTTCAAGATTGGCAAGGAGTGGATGAGAAATGTTGCCGCCCTGGACAAGGCCAAAGAGTTGATGCAAAAGCAACAAATACTCATCTCCTTGGCCCATAGTGCGATAGTCTGGGATCCAACGACCGTCTTTTTTCGCGAAGGGAGGATTCAGGGTCAGCTCTGGACGGAAGGATTCAAAGATGAGCATATCCGCAAGGTGGAGGGCGATCTCTGGTGTGTCCAGATGAAATGGAGACCGGAAGAACGAAGCAAGTGGAGGCCCAAGACCATCCACGTCAACGGGAAATTCGGCCGCCAGGACGCAGAGGAGGTCAACTGGGTTCCTATCAGGTACAATTGCCCTGAAGCTGAACTTGACGTCGAGATTTTTATTTACGACGACTTCTATGACGAGGATGAATGGTGTGATTGGGGGGACGGACAAACACTTTGCGATGGCCGGCGTCGCACCATTCTCTCACGAATATTCTGAGGTGACTCAAGGGTTGAGGATGGCAGTTCTTGATATTTGATGGTATCAATGAAGAGATACGCACATCTGTTAGAATGGTTGTTTCTTTTATATGAAGTCATGGGATTATGAATAGCATGTATAGAATTTGTTGGTCATATATAAAGAGAAGGCACTTGTATTGTTAATTTATCATGAGCTCTGCAGACTTGTCACAAATGTGTACCAAGGGGAATCTCCTTCGTTTACATCTAAAACACCACAAACGCCAGCCTAATCTAGAAGCAATTACTGACGTTAATTAGACCTTGTTAAGCTAACTTTGACTCCATCTTTACATGTTGTGGCAAGAGCATAAAGCTCTATCCATTCCGAATCATCAACTGCGCTCATGGTCTCAAATGTCTGCACCATTCTTGACACGAGGTAATACGTTTCCAAGAGGGCAAACTTTTCTATATTGACACGTTAGATTATGCCAAGCTATTTGGTAGCCTCAGATTACTTACGACCAATGCAGATTCGTGGTCCGCCGTTGAAAGGTAGATAATTCCAACCTGGCCTCAAACCATTCCACCTCTCGGGTGCAAATTCTTCAGGATCAGGTCCGAATATCCGAGCGTCTCGATGCATAGCATATATATTGTACATGACGAGATTTCCTTTCTTGATGAGAAGGGGCGAATTGCCATCTTCGCCTCCACCATATGGGAGGACAGTATCTCTCGATGCTTCTCGAGCATTTGTCGGAATCACGGGATGGAGTCGTAAAGCTTCATTGAGATTAGTCAACCGATGCTCACGGAAAAACTCTAGGTCTTTGACTTACACTCTTGGACACACCACTTTAAATACTCCATGTTGTTCAGCTGGTGGTCTGTAGCTGGCTCAACGCCTGCAATGGAGATGACTTCCCTTCTCAGCTTGTCGTATATGTGCGGCTTCTTGGCTAGAATAAAAAACAGGTTGCTTAACAAACAGGCTGTGGTATCACGACTCGCAACCAAGATGTGGAGGATCTGATCCCTAAGCTGCTTTCGATCCGTCGTCACAGCCGAGAGACACTGAAGAACATTGCATCCTATATTTGTAGATTCGCTCTCGTCCTTTTTGTCCAAGGAGGCGTCGATAAAATCGTCAATGTACCTGAACACGCGACTTCGAGCTCTCATGGCGGCGAAGTTGATCGAAAACATCTGAAGTGGACCTAGTTGCATCTTTCTGACAATCTCCGTAGAGCAGGTCAAGTAATCATCAACAAACTGCTTTTCTTTCGCATGACTTGATGCGCGGTCGAGCACGCGCGTCGAATGGCCCATGAGAAAGTCTGTCGCAAAGTCCATAGTGAGCCAGAAAAACAGCGGCTGCAGATCGATCGTGGCCTTGTCATTAGGAATCCTCCTCAGAAGGGCCTGGAAATGCGTCTCGAGCATGTTGACGATGCTCTCCTTGTTTTGCTTCGCAAAGCATGGCCGCAAAACTCCTCGAGCATGCGACCAGGAGTGTCCGTTTAATGTGAAGATGCCGCTTCCAAGAAGTCCCATCATTGCATTGACTCGCAGGCGAGGGAGTTTGAAATCATCAAAGCCAGAGGCGAGAACGTGCTTGATGTTTCGGCTGTCGCATGTGTAGACGGCCTCCCATGTCCATCGTTTGTATGCGTATGTGGCCCCGAGCTGTTGGAACGTCTTGTATGTAGAATCGAGGTATTTTTCGACGGGTTTTGCAAATAGACAATCGTAAATGAAGTCGAATCCGATAAAAGGGTCTTTAACTGGTGCTTTTGATTGCGCATCTTTGCAGCCTTTACTTCGTGAAAGGTGATGCTGGCGAGCTTGCTTATATATACAGTGAAATATGTAAGAGATGAGAAGTAGAATGAAGGAGTAGAGCATTAAATATTGATATTCGAGGAATCCAGACATGGCTAATGGTATTTCACAAGGTATCAAGTCAAAATAAATAGTCTTAAATTTCCTATGACATGAAAAACTTTGGTGTGTTGGGACGAAACAGAGTACGACTCCCATCTCTGAGCCAGCCCAATGAAGCCTCCGTATCATTTAAGCCAAGACACGCTAGTAGTATGCCCAAGCTATTCATTAAGTGTCTGACAGCTGCTCTATGCACATGCTTCTGCTCAAGACCTGTAATTGGAATTCGTCCTGGCTGTGGGCGGTACCTGGCTGGCGGTATCCGGACAATACATGAGGAAAAGGGGCTGCCCTAAGCCTGTTCATAAACGTCACAGCACGTCTGGTCAAGGTGTGTTTCACCAATTCATCTAACAGAATGCCTTGCATACATAGGACCGAATAATATCAATAGTTTCTTCTTTCGTGTTTCTGTTCTCTGCTGTGGAACTTGTGAGCGCATCAACCAGGGTCTAATGGAAGCTCTCATTGACTGAGCATGTCCAGCTGCTGGTTTCTGATTAAGATGGAATAGTATAATAATAGATTGTCAGGACCACGCCAACGTAACCTCTGACACGTTTTGTTCCCAGCAGCTTGGAAATAGCCCTTCGACAGTGACCTCTTTGCGTCAATCCACGATGGGTGTCGCCTTTACCGCTGTTCCTCTCCCGCCGTATGCAGTCACACCCAATGGTCATATCCCCCTGCTTCTTAAAAGAGCCAAGATAGGATGAAAGAGATGCTGACAGCTGTATGTCTCGCAACCGTACAGGATCGTGCTGCTCAGATAGCTCAACGCCGATCGGATGCTGGCCTTGCGCACCGACATGTGTGGAGGAAGCAGATATCCGACACGAGAGCTTCCTTTGTGCCGGGAAATACCGCGCTGACGTGGTTAGCTGCAGGCGTCTGGAGCCAATGGGCGGTGTTTTTCTTCGCATGAGCGACATGAGGACATTACGATATGCAACCACTCGAGACACGACTTGGAAGAGGAGGATCAGAGGTGCGTCTCAATGACATGGTACAAGTCGTATTCGCAGATCAAGGATGATCACGGGGCCAGTACATGGGCTACTTGGCAAAGAAGGTCCCTCTTGAACGAAAAGACTTGACGATAGAGGCTATCTGATACATTTGGTCACGGTTTCTTGGAGTTTCTGCATCCTCTGCCGTTTGATGAAGCCAATAACTTGCTCAGAGACTGCATATGAGCAAGGCTTGGGATTCATTCTTGTCCGGTTCCAAACTGTCAATACGTTACTCTCTGATGTCATGAGAAAGCCGCAATTTCATTGTGTCTTTACTTTATCCGTCAATCTTCGCTACGAAAAACAAAAAGGCTGCTCAACTTACATGGACTTACATGGTTGATCCCAGACACGATCGAATCAAGCGAAATAGATTGGATACCAAGCGAAAGTTGACTTGGCCAGCGTGAGGCGGAGCACGTCAGCATTTTTCAGGCTTCTGCCCTCATGAATTTAAAGTCTCAGACAACATCCCAGATGTGTGTAACTCCGGACCAACAACTCATTACTCTGGAGAGCTTATTTCTGACCTTGTGCGAAGCAAAGTCACGGGCACAGGCAACTACCGTGAACCGCTCCCCCTGTCCGACTTTGCCGTGGAGATTCAGCAATGCGCCGCGTTGGACCCAGTGTCTTGGAGGGAGACGCTGCTTGCCGGTACTCAGAATGCGTACTACGTTATATAGAGCTTCTATTTGGCTCGCTGCCAGGGCGAGTGGCGTTTTCCTAGTCATGTCATTGGGGAGACGCGGCCTATGTATCACAAGAGATACGATGGGTATCAACCAACAGCTGCATGGTTGATCGAATGTGCTTTAGGCTCTCAGGCTAATGGACAAGGTGAAACTGCGTCGCCTGTGTTTGGCACACAACACTTGGAGGAATCTGCTCTACGGAACGGAAACTACGGCGGGCTGTGTGAATAAGATAAAAAGATGGGGATGGAGAAGTACATGCCGGCAACTCTTGGCCTCCAGACTTCATCGTGTCGATTAAATATATGAGGCTATATATCCTCTTGAGACGCCGTCAATTTCGCAATTCAAAGCTTAACATATTCTTTTATGTTTTTCAAATCAACTAACAGCCAATCGCATCAAAAGACTGAGAGAAAAAGAAGAGACAAAGAATAGAAGAGCTCAAGATGGCCCATCGAGAGGATGAAAACGCCATCTCCGACACCACCATTGCAGAGATTCATGGCGAACCCCTCTCTGATCTCGATCAACAGCTCTGGGATATTTTTGCAGCCACAGCTTCCGCCCATCCTGAGAGAGAAGCAATAGTCTCTCTGTGGCAACCCGCAGACACCAGCCACGTATCGGAAGATGAAATCTCGACTGCGCGATCGGAATGTCTCAGATGCTCGTATGGAAACCTCCGGGACAGCGCTGAGCATCTGGCTGACACTCTGGAGAAGCTGGGCGTCGGTGCTGGCATGCATGTCGCCGCTGTGCTTTGGAATTGCGCAGAATGGGGCTTCTTGCTCTGGGCCTGCGTCAAGATCGGGGCTGTCTTCGTCCCCATTGATCCTCGTGCCACAGACGACGTTTGCTTGATGCTCGAGTTCATCACACCGCGCGTGTTAGTGGTCCAGGACACTGAGGCCGCGGTGCTTCTAGATGAAGGAATATCCAAGCCTCCTCCATATCCCCTTCTCCGTATACACTGTGGAAGTTGTTCCATGGATGGCTGGGTCAGCCTCGGCCAACTCCTGGCTCGGGATTTCGCCCTTCAGGGGCTGGAGGCACTCGGTGACACAGACGACGATCAAGGATCGCGCCGAGCCAACGGAAACGCTCCCGCCCTCATTGTCTTCACGAGTGGAACGACGGGCAAGCCCAAAGGATGCCCTCACACAAACCGCAACCTGGTGTCTCAGACCAACAACTATGATGCCAATGCCGACCCGAGCTTTGTCGACCGCTGGCTCGTCCACACGCCTGTGTGCCATGTCTTCGCCATCAACAACGCGCTTCGTGCGTGGCGACACGGCGGCACCGTCGTATTCGCGGCCAAGTCTTTCCACATTGACGCCACGCTCACGGCCTTGGTTCAGGAGAAGTGCACCGTCATGTCAGCCACGCCAACCCTTGCCCGGGCCCTCTTGTCCCACGGCTCGTTCCCGAGCTCACGGGACCTGAACCTGTCTATTGTCTCGCTGTCTGGCACTATGATTGGGCCGGAGCACATACGGCTCTGCAGAGAGGGGCTTGGGGCGCGTGACGCTATCCAGGCTTATGGGATGACTGAAGGGGCGCCAATTGTTAGTTGGTCTCGACAAGATGAGATGCTGGTGGACGGATACCATGCTGGAGTTGGAAAGGTTCTTCCCGGAGCGGCGGTGCGCATTTGTCGTCCAGGGACTCGACAAGTGTTGTCTCGAATGCAAGTTGGAGAGCTCCATATTGCTGGGACTTCGGTGATACACAATTACTTTGGTGATGCTGATAATGAACGGGAAGAAGAACGGCTCTACAATGACATGTCCGGGCGGTGGTTACAGACGGGAGACCAGGCCATGATTGATGACGAGGGGGTTGTCTATATCCTTGGACGTTACAATGACCTGATAATTCGAGGAGGGGAGAATATCAATCCTCTAAAGATTGAGTCTGCGCTATCCGAGATACCAGGCCTTCTCCATGTAAGTCTGTTCACTTATCTCAAGATAGGTCAAGCTAATGAGACGTACAGGTGCTCGTTGTAGGTGTCCCAGATGACATTGCAGGTCAGGTTCCCGTCGCCATTGTCAAGCTTTCTTCAGGGGCATCCAAAGCAAAAGTGATGGAAAAAGCAAGAAACTTGGGGCCTCAATACTCCCTCGATGCAGTATATACACTTGAGGAATTGGGTATCGAAAATATTCCAGTCACATCCCTTGGAAAGCCCAAAAGAGCCATTCTTAGCGATATCGTCTCCAAGCATCGGTTGATCAACCAAAATAGGGCATCCCAGATGGAAAAGAAAGACACAGTGTCGACATTAGAAGATCGTTTGCGAGAAATATGGGATCAGCTAGTGGGAGTCCGTCCCAGCAAGACGGATGATATCTTTTGTATGGCCGATAGCATCACGCTGCTTCGATATTGCGACGCTGTACTTCGAGTACTTGGAAGGCAGCTCTATCTCCAAGATTTGAGTAAACACGCTACGATTGAGAAACAAGCCAAGCTTCTGATTACTAGGGATGTGCCGTCTGAAACAGAAGCTAAAATGGAAAAGCAAAACGTCGTCCAAGTCAACCCGACAGATGACGGCTACACTTTTCTATCCAGAGGGGAACAAGGTTACAACCCCAATCAACATCCGTTGTTTGAGAATAGGGTTAAATACGATGTTATGATCGCTGCTCAAGAGCAAATTGAGAGATTTGGTCTGGATGGATCCGATGTCGAAGATGTCATTCCCATCAGGGGCTCTATGTATCGAACGATTGTCGGCCAACGACCACAGTCATATCGGATTCGTCTCATCTTCCGAATTCATGATGCTTCCATCTCACAGATTTACAACGGACTTTTGAGATGGATAGCATCCCGACCTCTTCTACGAACGGTCCTTCTGGGTACCCAAGGATTACTCTATCATATCGTTGTGCGCCACAGTCAGCATCTCTTTCAAAAGCTGGTGCGTGAGATTGAAGCGAGAACTGAAAAGGAGGCGAAGGATATCTATGAAGACAGCTCTTCAGATACCAACTTTCCCATGTTCATGTTCAGTGCCGTTATTGTCAAGATTCAAGACACGGGACAATATCTGCTATGTATAACTTACAGTCACTCCATAGCCGATGCCTTGACACTCCTGCCCTGGCATCGAGATTTGGATCGACTCATCCACAATCCCGACGTGGTAGTTCCTATGCAAACACCTTATCGACTCTTTGCAGACCTGCTTACAGAGTATCAAGATAGTCTGCCGGCGCAGAGAGCCGTTTCGTTCCATGCTCAACGACTGCGAGGCATTTTACGTTACAAATCCGCATTATGGCCCAAACAACGCTCTCCAGGGATGATGATTGGAAACGATAAAAGTTCATTCTACGCTGCTGAACGCGAAGCCTTCAGAGATTACATATGGAAGGGAGAATGGCACCATCGAGCAGACGAGTTCCGATTTCCACGCCGCAGCAGAATCATACGTCTGCCAAACATGGCAAAAATGCGTGACTTGTACAAACTAGAACCGGCCCTATTCACGAAATGTGCCTTGGTGTTATTCAATGTCATCCAGACAAAATCATCAGTTGCCCTATTCAGCTCGTGGGAAAGTGGCCGTTCATGGCCGTTTGTGCCAGACTGGATAGCAAACACCCTCCCGCCCGCCATGAGCATCGATGGACCTACTGTGGAATGGATCCTAAACATGTTTGAAGCGAAGCGTGAAGAAACGCTCGCAGAATTTGTTCAGCGCATGGTTCTTGAACAAGAGCAGATTCGCCGCCATGAGCATGTGCCATGGGAAAAGGTCGTACAGGAGCTTCGCGAAGAAGGCAACGCAGCCATGGACGCGTCATTCCGACAAGCTTTTGTGTGGGATGTGAGCATGGGAGTAGCAGCATCTCGAGGATTTCGCAGTGATTTCGAGACTCTGGAGCCGGTGGCGCGGTACGACTGGCCAGATTGGTGAGTTGACGAGCATCGTTTGCGAGTGTAGTACATGATGTCGAACAAACTAGCTAACATATGAATGGCAGTGGACTCTTTTGGAGCGCCTTTATGGTGGATGGAGATAATCTCTTCTTCATTGCATCGTGGGATACGGCACAGTTAAACGCGGAAGAAGTAGACGGATATTGTGATGGCTTGGCAGATGTCATGAGGAAGCTTGCTGATGAGGAGAACTGGGATCTGAAGATTGGTGACGTGTTTTCTGAGCTTTGAATGGGAATGACGAGAAGAAAAGGCACCTCTTATTGATTTGTTTGCTTGTAGGTAGCACGCTTGATGGATGAAAGATACAGGTATCTTGGTGTGCATGCTTATAGCTAGGAAGGTATCTCTGCAATAACTTCTCGTTTCACATTCCATTGTCTCTCTATCAGAGATATATGGCCTAATAAGTCGGTAAATCGGAAATCGGCATCTTCTGTTTGTTCATATGTTGTACAATAGATGCTTGAATGGTCATTGTCAATGCAAACGAGCGCCTATTAAAGCCCCTTGCTTGATCTCTCCTCTTACACATTGACCTTTGTTCTTTCTCCCTTTCCTCTCCATCCTTCACTATAATCCAGCTTCAACATTTGAACAACTCTCGTCTCCAAAATCGCGCTCAAATACCACATCAAACCGTCACCATAAACTCAAAGACATGCTCCGACAACGATCCCTCCAACACAGCACCGAGCCTCGCCCCATCAGCGAACTCGGCTGGATCAGAGGCTCTTACAAAACCCATCTCAGCAACTGGCTCATCTCTCAATCCCTTCTCTGGGATCCCTCCATGCTAGCCACCAAGCTCGGCCGTGATATTGAACTGCAAATCACTCGTGACAACCGTGTCTTTGAGGTGGCCAACTTGATGAGAGCCGTCACATACCTGCATGCAGAGTTAGTTTACTATGGGGTATCGACACATAAAGATCCTCTCCAGGTGTGGAGGGACGTCCTGCAGTATTCGAATCCGTGGTTTATCGAAATGAGTCCGAAGTTGAGGGAAATGGTGGAGGAAGAGCGGATTATGATTACGAATGATGATTTTCTAGCGGAATTTGATGCGTTTGTTAAGGAGCAAGGGTTGAATGGCAAGGTTGTCGTGTTGATGAATTGCCCGAATTCCGAGAGATGGGATAAGCAAAACTGTCATTAGGGCTGCTCGATAGATTCCGTCGTATCTTCTACTGAAGAGAGTATATACATAGTACTGACGAGGAGGAGTAAGGGGCTTTTGGAGGGGAATATCGGTTGCATATCAAAGGATTATATACTCTCAAGCTAATTGGAGCTGAAACATGACTTCAAACTAAGATTTTATTCTCAACCCGTTCCTGAAAACTCCTCATTAAGATCCAGGCCCCTAAAACGTCGCATAATTCTCCCCTTGTATCTCACCGTCAACCCTTATCCGTCCAAGCCCTTCAGATTCATCCGAACTGGTAACCTTCCAAATGACAACCGCTCTCAGAAACGCAAGCCCAGAAGTTCCCAAGAAGAAGACACTGCAACTTATCAAGACACACATCACCATTGCATCGTCTTCTCCCACACAATTCATCCACATGGTTGTTGCAGACACGGTAGTCAGAGCAAGGATTGCCGCCTGAAGGTAGAGTAATACAACCGGAGAAAGAATATAAATCTCATGAACGACAAGTGTGATTGATGAGATGATAAGAACAAACGTTGTCGCTAGAGATAGTATGTTGTTTAGCCTAGATGATTGTCAGCGCATTCCACCCCTCTATGCAGAGAGAAAGGCGAGAATCTGGGAGCTTCACACATACATTCCACCAGGAATACCACTCAACCCCCCTTCTTCGTCTTTCCACAAAGACATCCATATAAAAAGTGTCAACACACCCAGTGAAACGCCGCTCTGCAAGGCCAAGACAACTCCATGCATCACGGTATGAAGAATAGCTCTTTGCATCTTCGCCTCTTTTGCTCTCCCAGTCGTGTGGTCCAACAAGTAATCTCGTTCGTTCTCACCATGTCGTGGCAAATCGACAGCCGATGAATCCATCCAAAGATCGCCTCCCATCACATATGGTTGATTCTGCCGCTGCCCCTGACCTTGGCCATAATGATTGTGCCCAGCAAAGCTTGTCGAAGAACTAATCTCAGAGTTGATACCGTAAACGTGAGACGGTCTAGAGGCGGGCGACCAAACAGAACTCCCAGTCCGAGATACAGCTGTGACAGAGGTTGCAATGGGAGAAACGACTTGTACTGTCCCAGAGGAAGAGACGCGATGAGGTGGACGGGCATTCTCGGGAGGTGTAATTGTTCGAGAAGAAGAGGAAGAGGAATAAGATGACGATGATGATGAGGGCGGGAGGGCGGGCGTGATATTTGTCGTCAAAAGGGGAGAGTTTTGATGCCGTCGCTGGAGTTCGGCCATCATTTTCGTCGTGAATCTTTCCCACGCTCTCTCTTGAAGCATAAACAAAGGAAAGAAAACCATTGCAAACGGAAAGAAGAGAGAGTCTTAAGATTTGAGTGGATAAAAATGAACAAACAAAGAACCCCCTTTGACAGAATTGCGAGCCAGCTGTAATCGACTGCCAGCTGGTCGCCTCTCCATCCTTTGGTCACTTGCTTGAGCCAGTGCTGCTTAGAATCAGGTGTCACTAAAACTTCAACCTAGAATAGTATTCAAAGCGTAACAATGTATAATTTGTACAAGCAATAATTCATTATCCTTCATAGAAATGTGGTTATCCCAACGCCGCGGCCCCAAATCCCAGCAAACCCGCTAGCCAATGCTACTACGACAATATTGTTGTTACAAAGGTCTCATACAAACACTCCAAAAACAGGTAAGCAGAAGCCTGCCCTGAATAGCAAAAGGTGATCAACAGGTGCGGCTCAATGATATCTCACACGCCATTCATTCCAAACTCATGCGGGCTTCATCTCCAATCCCCCACTGCCCACCTTCTTTGCCCTGCTTTTGCAGCTCCAGTGCCACCGAAATGTTCAATGAGCTCGTATCATCCTCTCCAGCGATGTCACTAGCAACGTCACTCGTTCTCCTCGGCCTCTGGCTACCACTTCGCCGCTTCTCCTGTCTCTGACTGTCCAGGCGGAGACTATCCCCGGAACGGTCCGTAGTGCGTCTCCTCAGGGTTGGCCAGAACCGTGATGATGTTGTCGAGTGAAGTGAGATTGTATCATCCGCAATCTTTGTATTTAGATCGTCCGCGACCTGGTCTTCGTCTGGTGGGGAGATGATAGGCTCAGCTCGCATCTTTTCGTTGGCGGTGCTATAAGATGTGGTGTGCGGCGGCGACGTAGATTCTGTAGCGTCTAGTTCATGAGCATGAGGAAGTTGGGATTCGTCCACTTCCACCAACTCGGCATCACGATACCACTTTCTGCGGCGTGTCCACCGACCCCATCCATCAAGTCCCCGCCGGCCATTTTGCCACTACAAGGTCAATGTTAATTCAGGGTAGATAATAGGGGAGGAAGCAAGGTCCAATTACCTTGTTGTCATAGTATATCCACCCATTCTTTCCATCGGGACCATCATAATCCACCGTACCCTGCTCTTCAGACTCACTCACGCCATCTACCCGCCATTTGCTACCCTCCACCCACCGCCATCTCATACGACTTCCATCCTCGACTTCAGGAAGCTCAAACTCGTCCCTCGGTGGCACGGCGTTGTTGTGTTCATCTGTCCACGCAGGCCGTTCGTATGCGAAAAGATTAGTTGTCCACCCCAAACCGATCCACCGTCTCTGATTTTCGTAGATGATAAAAGTAAACTTGACGCCGGCGCTTTTAGCATCGTTTCCAGAACCTTTTCGTCGACGGTTCACTTGCAAGCTAGAGGAACTTAGGGATGTTGCCTTGCTCATCTGTGACTCCTTTCCGTTTGTGCCATTCTGACTAGGCGGTGGCTTTGGTGGGTTTTCAAAACGGAGACCAGTAATAGCTCCAGCAAGTTTGCGAACAGTTGCGCTTCTCCAAATAATAGTTCTAGAAACTCGCATCACTCTGGCATGCCATGTCAAGACAATTGATCCTGCAAGTAGCACAACACGTCGAGTAGTAATGATTTTAAATGGGGACATGGTCAGAGCGACCCAAAACGGCGTCACTATAAGGAGGCGCATGAACATGGCAGTGAGTGCTGGCCTGGTGGTTGCGCTGGTAGGGGTTCGCTGAGTGCTTAGAAAGTCGGTCATCTCGAGAAGAGGATCCATGAGGACATTGCATCTGCCTGTAAACTCCTTGAGTGTATCGACGATTTCATCCAACGTCTTCTGATGTTTGGTATTTGTGATTTCCGACCTAGCCCGAGAGTGGCCAGGCTGCTTCCCATTGGGAGTCTCCTCCAGATGATTGCCGCCATTGGCTGTGGCCTTTTTGGAAGTAGAAGCTTCTTTCGTAACTCGCGCTGGCTCAGTCCAGCCACTGCTGCTCAAGGGACTATATCGCCGGCCGTACATACCCGCTATCAGCGCCATGCAGACAACGATGGGGCCGGCTCGCATGAGCACGACATCGCCGTAGAGGACGACCGCCCAGAAGGCGCACAGCAATAGGAAGCTCTGCCAGGGGTCTCCGGTGCTCCATGTTAGGAGCCCGACAAATGTGTTGAGTGGAAGCAAGAAGGGATGGCTATAGGCGAGCGCGCGCGTGATCTGCGGAGGTGTGGCTAGGAGCAACGGGCTCTTCTGGTGAACTAGGACGGTCGATCGACGGCTGTTCCTCGAGGGTGTCGTGGCTGAGAGTGTAACTGGAGAGAATGAGGCGTATGTCGGAGGAGGAGCAGCTACGAGGGAGTCGAAGGCTGGCGGCGAGGCGCCCAGAGACGAGTCGTCGCGGGTAGACATTGGCCGGCCGAGCTGTGAGATCCACGGAAGGTCCTGCGAGTGGAAAATGCGGCAGATGGTCAGCAAGAGTTGCGACAGCTGGAGCTCGAGCACTCGAGCAGATGCGCGACGACAACAGGCGCAAGCACTAGCACGCGGGATTGTCAAGGTGTAATTGTAATCGTAACTGTAATAGCGGCAGCTCGACGACGTAACGACGACGAGGCATCTGGCCAGAGCTCGGATCGTGGCGTCAACGAAGGCTGACGAGAGACAGGCCTAGGCAGCGTGTCTTCATGACATCACCCTAACGAGCCCTATAAAGTTGGGGGATGTCGATCCAATGGCGGGCATCCTCTGTCTTAAATGTGCGCATGGACAAGAGTAAAATAACGAATAACGAATAACGAATAACAAAAAGCAGTTTGCGCAATGTTGGGGAGAAAAGGGTAGAGCGAGCAACGCAGGAAGAGGCAGGGGAAGCAATGTCCGAGTACGAATACCAAGTACAAACAAGAACAAGGGAGCAGAACTCAAGCAAGACTCACAATGGCAGCCATCTAAGGCAGTCCGTCGTCTCCGCCAGCCCAAAACGTCATTGGTCGCGCAACCGCGTCAGGCTGCAGGCAGGAACGGTTTGGAAGTAGATAGAATTTTTACATAAAGTAAAGCAATGGAGAAAAAGGGATGTAAATAAGAAGATATGTATTGGAAGTAAAGTAAAGATGGAAGAAATTCACAGAGAACAGAGTACAGAAGTGAAAAGGTCAGCAGGCCGCAATCGTCCTCATCTCTATTGGCAAGAGCCGAGGGCAGGCTCCTGCTAGCAAACGGATGAGTGCGGGTTGGCCACGTGAGACACCTTGATCGATTTCAATCACATGCAAATCGGGCAGCAGGCATCCCGCGAGCTGATGGGAGCAATACAAGTACTGGGTACCTAATGTATGGTGAGAAATGGGTCTACATAGGGGTACGGGATACCTCGTCCTCCGTTCCAGGTACCTGATTGTCAGCGTTGACGGGCAGCAAGTGCCTTGCAGCGCTCCATAATGTGCCTGAGAGCCCCGTAGCTTTAGGGGATGTGCTAGCTGGAGCCCGCCAGAACCCCAGAGAACATCCATGGATGCTTATATGCATGCAGTGAGGCTGACTCTCAGTACGGCGGTGTCGTTGCCCAGTGATAGCAGATACGAGAAGAAATTGATGATTATAGAAGAAGGTAGCTGAATGCTACCTAGGTAAACACTCCCTATGCATCTTGTATAACCCTTATTCTGCATTCACTTTATTGTTTAATCGCCGCTCCCTACTAACTCACCGGCACATGCAGCCTCCACGCTGGAAATTGCACCCTACAGGGCTCCCCAGTTCCCCCTTCGGCCCTGCGCAACTAAGCTCCCGCGGTGTGTTAGCTGACAGCTGACCAAATCCGGGGAAGTCCTGGCTGCAGAAACGCAGGGACTTGCCGGGTCTCGCACCCAACACAAATTCACAGAGCATGCACAAGAACTAATAATTGTGATTTAACAGTAATACATTGATTATGGAGTATCCTAGCTAGGTATTATTGAATTGCATTTGGTAATATGTTGTCGTCCAGTAAATTTTGAGAAGAATGTGCCAGTGTTGTAGATTTAATTGGCTGTGTTTCTCTCAAGCATCAAGTGATGCAAGCATGTGCCCGAGTTTCAAGTTTTTAGTGGCAGCTGGAGCAAGAGCCTGCGCAAAGACGCCAGTTAGCAAGATTCCCTATGACTGTGGCTTTATGGATGGATGCTGATGGCACAAGTACATACAGTTGGAGCCGCAGCTACAGGCGGAGGTAGAAGAACAGCCGCAGTTTCCGCCGCACATTGTGAATAGGTATGTTGAGATGGTTGGTGTCTTGAAGAAGAAGAAAAAAAGTGAAGAGATGTTGATATGATGTAGTTGAAGTAGTTGCAGAAGATTGAATTATTTGTTTGTGATGAAGAAGAGAAAACATTCATTCTATCAGGAATCTCGTAAGTCTTATATACCCAGCGCTGCGTTATTTGTGCCTGTTTTAGGTCCCTCAAGATGCGTGGTTTGTGCCGATTTGTGGCGGGTGGCAACCGCCCAGCCTCATCCATGACATGACAGGGGGGTTTCTGGAAGACTCCAGCTCTCACAAAGCCCCCAAGACAGACATAATCATATCAATCCCAAGATCTCAGATTACTCATATTTTTCTAGCTATTTTGATGCAACGCTTCTTTTATACTTTTTCTTTCCCCAATGATCCTAGCTCTGAGGAATCTCTCAGACATCAGATGTCACTTTTAGTATTGAAGGCATCCCGCCTCAATGATCATGTCCCTCATGCCCTTCTTCCTCATCACCATCTCCGCTCCAATCCGGAAACCCATCTTCAAATAACTCCTGCAGCATCTTCCTCCTCTCCTCCTCCTCTACCCCATCCTTCCTCATCACCGTCTTCCACTCCTCATACTCCCCATCCGTAAGCAAACACGCATCAAGCATCTTCTCCAAACCCTCATGATCCAATCCTTCGCCAATAAAGACAATCTCATGCCTCCTATCTCCCCACTCGCCGCCCTTGGCAATGTCATGCTGCACCAGAGTATCTATGTCGGGGCTTCCCGTCGTGTACTCTTCTTCCGGCAAAGTGCAAAACCATGAACGTCCTCCCGTGAGAGTGAGCATGGCCCCGGCTTGAGACCATTCGCCAGCGCGGTGAGGTCGTGTGGCCAGGAAGAATTCGCCCTTGGAGCGGAAGAGCCGGGCGAGTGTTGGGTGAGCGCGCTTATTGGCGAGAATCACTTCGTTTGAGGGCATCATCAAGGGGTCGACGTCCATGTCGTTGATGTCTTTGCCATCATCTTGAGAAGATGCCTCGGTTTCGGGAGTCGATGGGGAATGAGAGGGAGATGTCAAATCTGACTTGTCTTCTGTGGACGATTTGGTGCTTGCGTTATCCTCACAATCTACCATTTCAGCATCCTCACCGTCAGACTGCCTTTCGTCTCCCTCTTCTCCTTCATCTTCTTCATCTTCTTCTTCATCATCATCGTCATCGTCAGGATGCTCCATCTGCAAGATAAACTTATCATACAACAGTGCAAAGAGCCGCCTTGGATGGAAAGGCCGGTAACGTGAATAGATGAAGCTTTGCACATTATACTCCTCCGTCTCCGGCTTAGGAGTTACCACATTGCGGCCATTTACCTGGAATATTTGTGTTAGCCTTCCCTAATAAAAATTTACATGGTAAAAAGAAACTATCAGACGGGAAACATACCTCACGCACAGTCATGGCGTGCAAATCCTGCAGCCAACCATACCCGGTTTGCGCACGTCCGAGATCGAAGAGGCCTGTGTTGACCAGCTCCTTGACGTCCACTTTGCTATACTTGGACTCTAATATCTTGGCCCGGTGGTTCAGCTGTTTAACAAGATCAAGTACCCGGGCCTTTGTCTCGTCGTTGATCTGGTTCATTCGTCAGTCTTCAAATCAAGATAATCTTTTCGTGGCCAGCCTTACCATATCAATCTTGTTCAAGATGATCACGTCCGCAAACTCAATCTGGTCAACCATAAGGTCCGACACGGATCTCTCATCTTCCGGAACAACATCATCTCTCCGTCCAGACAATAAATCAGCTGTATCAAAGTCGTTCAGCATCGTAAAAGCATCAATGACCGTAACGGTCGTGTCCAAATGGGCGAATTTTTCTAGCCCTCCGGCTTTCTTCCTATACCACGATTAGTCACAACGATAACAAGAGGCAACCGTCCCACAAGATATTTGAAGCTTACAGTTTGTTCAAAACCTTAATCATGTCTTCGTCAAGTTCAGCAGTGCCTTCGCCTTCAGTCAAGAGGCTCATCTGCTCTGCAAGGCGAGAATCAAAAGTTTCAGCAACCTGCTCTGGCTCACTAATGCCACTGCTTTCAATGATGATGTAGTCAAATTTCTGAAGCTGAGAGATGCGCACAAGCTCCTCGAGCAAGTCTCCTCTCAAAGTACAGCAGATGCATCCATTCTGTAGCGCAATGATCTTTTCATTAGTTTTTGTAAGGGTGTGAGTCTTTTGAATGAGAGATGCATCAACATTGATACTACGCGAATTTCAGTACTTTTTTTCCCCAACAGCAGACCACCGTAATACCTACGCTCCAATGTCATTCACCACAACAGCTATACGAAGCCCATGGTTGCTTTTTAAAATGTGCTGTAATAGCGTTGTCTTGCCTGACCCCTGAAGAGAGTTTCGTTTTCAGCAAACTCCAGACTAGATTTGTGTACAGCAAAGCAGATGTGGCCAACTCACTAGAAAACCAGACAGGAGCGTCACAGGTAAAGGCTTGGATGGCACCAAGTCTTCCGACTTTTTGCTCTTCTTTGACTTAGTGGTTCGTCGCAACCCCATTGTGATGAGGAAGTTTGGCTGGAGTCAATATCTTGCACAAAGCAGAACTTGTAGGAAATTTGTTCAAAAGAAGAAACGAGAAATTGTTTAGGATTTTAAATCGTAATTGCCTGATACTTTATTATATAGCATTCATAAATGATCATAATAAAACAATTAAAAGAAAAAAAAGATATAATCGTGGGCCATCAAGGTTGTCACGTCAGTGCCATCAAGGTGCTGACGATGATACTTGCTTCACTTAGGCGCGTCATCACGGACCCAGCCATTGGATCAGACAATGCTCAGACCCAAAGATAATTCGTTTTCATTTATCATCGCAAGTTATTGCTATTGTGATTGGCCAGTCTGTCTTCAAGACAGATGATGTGGTAGATAATTGCTACGCTATGAATAATGAACGTATGATTATTGGTGCGCACGGATTGGTCTGCCCATATCAATACATGACGCTCAGATCGTCCGTCAAAGTGAAACTAACATCTCCCTCTGAATAAAAAAAAACCCCCTGTAACTCCAGTCATGCTGGCCTACCCAATGGCCTCTGATGATTACGCCTCAAGACTCAAAAGACTCCAGTTTCGTCGCTGCAATGAGCGTTCAGATCAACGACTTTTACATAATGCAGCAGTTTCCCCCAGTTCCTGCCTGGCATTGCTCCAAGTAGCTTGCGTCGTCAGAGGTCCCTTCGGCGAGATTGTACTTGCGTATCGGGCCCTTTACTGTCAGGGTCTGTTCTCCTTCGGGGTTCCACCATCGTAGGACCTGGAGCAGTGTGCCCTGGCTGTTGTCAAGGCCAATCTCCCATCTGCCAGCCGAGACAGTGGTTTCACACTCCTGCTTAGGGAAGTGGTACTCTGGAAGGAATATAATGGTAGGGGAGTCATCGGCTGCAGCCTGGGGAGCTGAAACTTTGATGCTAAAGGTGCATTTACGTAGGTCAAAGCCAGAAGAGAGCAGCTTCCCTGCCACAACGGTTGGTGTTGGGCGGATGAAAGCTTCTGCAGCACGGTAGCCCGGAGCGTTTGCTAGCTCAGGGTCTTTATCGGAGGGGGCAGAGCTGATTGATGGGTTCGTAAGCGTGCGCTGAAGATTTCCCGGATTCACTCCAGCATCATCCAGAGTTTCCGCGGTAACAATAGTGGCGCCAGGTTTGACCAAGCTCGTAGTTGATTGATCAAACGCATGCTCGCTCAGTATGGATGATGTCTCGGGGAGCTTGTCGTCCACAGAAATGATGGATAAATCCTCTCCGTTCCATTGATCTCCCCTCTCGTGATCGTTTGTTGTAGAGTACACCCACAGACAGTACCCTTCCATTCCTGATCCTTCAGCCGCAAAATAGTTGGCATCCAGTGCCGCGGACTGGCTCGAGTAGTCTCCTGTCTTGTATGCCTTTTTATCATCCATATCGTAGGGAATACCAAATTCTGTCATCAGGCAAGGATGATTGCCTGCCCGATCAAGACCTTCTTGTCTAAGAGTTGCCAACTGGTCCCTTAAGCAGTTCCGAATAGCTGTCTCTCCAATTCTAATAGCAAACGCAGGGTGCCAATACTTGCCCCGAAGCACACCAACAACGTCGACATTCCAACTACTGTTCCAATGCTTTGTCATGAGGGTGATGCCGTCATAGAAATGAGGGGTGAAAGCCATCCTTGGATCATCGTCCTCTGTGCCTTTGATCTCGGGAGGAAGCTCCAAAGTCGGATACTGCATGAGCATGATACAGTCCTTGTGCTGGGCGCGACAAGCTTTGCTGTACTTCCTCCAAAAGTCCAGGAAATAGGTGTTTGTGAACTCCGGGTAGTCAATCGTTTTCCCAGTATTTGGATTCTTCGAAAAATAGTCCTTCTTCAGGAGGGTATCTGTTGCGATATCCCACACGCCGTGTTGGGCCCAGATGCATTCGCCAAGCTTCCACCCAGCATCACGCTTCCATCCATACCTCGAGTCGTCGTATCCTTCAGGCAGCCAGGCAAATTCGCCATGCGGATCCACAAGCTTGGTGCCCGTCTTGTATGGACCAAGTCCTCCCATGTCCCAGGTATCAACTTCACACGCCCTTCCCATGCCTGTTAGGAAAGTCTGCCACATTGTTGGGCACGTTCCCTTTTTGAGAGGGTGCTCTTTGGGAATGACGCTCAAATCAACGTATCCGGTCATGCCTCGGTTCGGCTCGTTCATGCTCTCCCAACCAATGACGACTTCGTTTTCGAGATCCCCAGCCTCGTGGATGCGCTTCGCAAGATGGGCACATGCGTCGATGAAGTGGTTCTGTAGGTAATCTTGAATGTTGACGCCGTCGATGATGCACTTGGGTGCGAAATCCCTGCCGGCAAAGAAAAAGGTGAAGATGGTGCCAGCAGCAAGTCGGTAGTAGTTGGTGGACCAAATCATCTTGGGGAAACTATCTGGCTCGGGGTAGGTATTATGAACGATGGCCGCCTCGGTAGCAGCAAAGCTCTGGGGGTTTAGTCCACAGGCATAGATGGTCCACATGGGGGCTCCAGAGCCGCCGGTGAACCTGGACCAGACATCCTGGTGGGGGTCCATGAAGACGTAGAAGCCATAGGATTTGGCAATTCTCAAGACCTCAATGGTGTGCTGTATGTATTCCTCGTCGTAGATGCCGGGACCGGCAGCCTCAAGGGCCTCCCAGGTAAACAGATATCGAATCGTGTTGAATCCGAACCGCCGGATCCTCGCAAAGTGCATCGGTGCATCTTGTTTGGTAAACGGTCGCTGGTGGAAGGTCACATTGTCGCCGTCGAAGAAGTCGTCGCCGACATGAGACGGCTGGTTGGGCTCGCTTGGCAGTTTCGTGTCTCCAGCAACATTGATGCCGCGAAGAACAATCTGGCGGCCTTGGGCATCGCGGAACTGGCCATCTTCGATCGTCAGGCGAAAGGAAGCCATGGTTCTCACCAGGCAGCGAATTGGATCGAATGGAATTGAATCCACTCGTCGGTTATCACGATTAAATGAATGGCCGACGTACAGTAAAAAGGGAGCAAACGCAAAAGAATGGAGGTGAGGAGTGATGACGGAAGACGGTTTACTAGTCTAGAGCCTCTCCAAACGAGTGAGCACATTGGATGTCACCAGACAGATTCAGTTACCGGAAACTCCATTGCCCCACTAGCAAGATAGCGGTCTCACAGTCGCCACAGCTAGAGACTGCTAGAGCCTAAACTGGCAAACGGCGAACCCCACAGCGGCTAGGACTGCGATCTGTGTTGCTCTGTTTCCCCGATTTCTCCAATTCGGCAGATCCGGGTGGCAATGGATGCCGATTGCGAATACGAACATCGAGATGATGTGCCGTGTTGATTGCTTGAATACGCGTAGAGGCATGAATTAACCAACAGAAGGACAGTGCATTCTACTTGTGTGTTATTACATTTACAGTGGCTGGGATACAACACTAACTGAGGTATGGACGGATCTATCCTCACAATTATTCGGACTGCAGGGTAAAGCACCATCGAACATGTATAAACCAATCGTCAATTAACAATAGTTGTCTGTGCAATACAATACATTGGATATATCAAAACAAAACCATCCTCGTTATACACGACAAGATCAAAGCAAACCCAAGTAATCATTATACACTTCGCCAGAGCCAAGCCATCTCTTCATCACACTCGTTCCCCTAATTATCAATAACCAATACCCACCGGTCCTTCATTGTTTGTTGCCTGCACACCCTGGGCATAACTCTGATCTATTGCAGATTCACTCGCTCTTGGCTGGTATACTCCAAACTGTAACTCTTCCCGAGAAAAATCACTCGGTCGGCTTTGACCCAATTCTACTGGCTCGAGAACTGATAGCTGAGTACCTGTATCACGCCCTAGGAGATGGGCAGCTCGAAACGGCTCCAGGTCTTCTACTTCTGTCGTACCCCATATCAAACCCTCATACAGTTCTGGCCTGGGCTTTGGGCTTCCGAGGATGTATCGTTGAATAAGCCAGGGCAGGTATTCGAATACCTGGAAACGCATAAACTTTCTTTTGGAAACCGCAAAGATGTGGTCTAGCTCTTCAAGAGTGCGACGCTTTGTCTCTTCTACTAGTAAGAAGACCATGACTAGAGCGACGATGTTGAGACCAGAGAAGAGGCCCAAGGCTCCGATTGCTTTAAGACCTGCATTCACACTTTGTGGCCATTAGCCTAAGATATCCTATGTAATGGTCTGTATCTTCACTTACCTGGGATAGACGATGGATAAGATGCCGGCAAAGCCCAAGTTGATTGCAATTGCCCAAGAAGCCCCCTGATATACAATTAGGATGGTTAAAACATTTGAAGGATTGACTCGATAACCTACCGCTTCTCTATGAGATAGAGGGAAGCTTTCTGAAGCAAGGGTAAACGGGATCGGGCCTAGACCTGGAGAATATACAGCAGCGAAGACTACTTGGATATTAGATTGAACTCCATAGACGAATGGGGGTTTATCACTCATACCATATAAGAAGAAGGCAGCAACCCCAATTCTGATACTCTCAGTCGAAATAGTGCACGATAAAGCGGCAGCGAGCATGAACAAGGCTGTGAAAGGCAACGTTCCTAAAAGCCACTTTCGCCTACCAAGTGTATCAATACTTCTCACAGCAGGCAGGCCGCATAGAAAATTGATTGCCCCTATTCGTTGAGCGGTTAGCATCTCGTACTACAAGAAGAACCTGACAACTGGGAATGTATTTACCAAAGCCTAGACTGTATGCCATTGGGATAATTTTCGAGTGTTGTTCATCTTTGCTACTGGCGCCGGCGAAGAGGGTTCCTAATTACCATGAGCTTGGAGCTAAGTCTGTCTACATTACTCATGGCTTACCTGAATAAACGGCCAAAACATTGACTGTGGCTTTGTTAGAGCATGCCGCATTAGAGGAAATGTTTTGTTTAACTTACTTCCACAAAGTTGCTGGGCTAGATTGACTGTCGAAGTAGAGATGAGAGCATTATACAGGCGCCTCTGTTGGAATAACTGCATGTACTGCCTCAAAAAGTCTCGCATAACCCACATGAATCCCGGAGATCGAAAGGCATGGGGGTCCATATCACCCAATCCCATAGCTTGTTGCTCGAGCGATTTATACACAAGATATATGTCTCGTAATGCTTGGAGCTGCCATCTCGTTAACTTCACAAGGTCCATTTGAAGAAGAGCAAAGACGGACAAACCTCTGTATTTCGGATCCTCCTCATGCACGTGTATGCCTTTTGAACGTCATAGTTGGGTCCCTTTATCAGATGAAAACGAGGGGACTCTGGACAGAAAAACATGGCGATTATGAAGAGTACTAGACTCGGCACCGTGGGAGATGCGTTGATGAGTGCTAGTGTCGTCTCATTCGACTGAGCTCTTGTGAAGATGAGATTGAAAGCGAAGCCAAGCATGATACCGAATGCGACCCTTTCTTGTATGTCAATTGACGGTATCACCCCGATATCCATGTATGTTGTCTTACCATAATTGCCAGGCTAGAATGGCAGATCCACGCCAGAATCCGACAGCAGTTTCTCCAGCAAGAATTGGCGTACTGACGGCCTTGATCCCCATGCCTAATCAACCATTAGTTTATTAAACGCGAAGAGCCTTCCTTTGGCCAGACATACCGATGCCATTGACAATCCGGATTCCGAATAGCTGATACCAGGTCTTTGCGAAAGCTGCACCAATAGAACCTGCCAAAATGAGGAATGCAGCGACGCAGATGCCTCCGCGTCTGCCAAACCAATAATTAATTGGCAGCGAGAGAGGGCATCCAACTAGTGCGGCAACAAAGAATGGGACGGCATTGGTAGCCCCAAACTTCCAATTATCCGAACTGGAGGGTTTGATGTGTTCGTGGAGGCCCCATTCTTCTTTATACAGAGAAGCGCCGTTAAAAGACGATTGAACAAAGCCTGTTGCGAAAAGAAGAGGTTAGAAGAGAGAGAAGAGTTGACGAATGATGTATTCCTACCTTGCAATAGCGCGGCAATGGAAACAGTGAGGATAACAATTAGCATGCCCTTTTCACTGAAAGGAACGTCTCTCTCTCTCTGCAAAGCATGTTTCTCCTCCGCCGTCAACTGTACCGGCAGGTCGGATTCAAAACGGTATGAGGTTGCCTTTCGTCTTGCAACCTCATCGTATGTACGAATGTCCTTTGCGACTCGAGCGGCACGTAAAAGGTTCTCGTATTTGACGGATGGCAGATGGTTGTCGACAAAGGATCGGACATCCGTCTGCAATTCTTCGTCCGTGAGGTGGACTAATCCACTCAACTTCTGTCAAAGATCTATTCAAGTTTTCAAATCTTCTTTTGGCAACCGCATACCTAGAGGGTTTTCGATGATAGCATTGCCATTGGGGCGTCTGCCTCGAGTTGTAGCTGAATATTGGCTTTCATTGCGAGCCGAGGCGCCTGTATTTCGACCCGACGAAGCCATCACGGATGCTGGAATCGCCAATTATACTGATTGACTGAAGCAACAGTGATGATACCGACTTTTGAAAGATTCTTAAGAACAAGGAAAAATTGCAGGTTTGCGACATTAGCGGGTATAAGTCGCAACAACAATAGGACGCTCGAGTCACCTTGAAGACCGGGCGCCTCATATTCTGGCATTCCTATCTACAATAGCAGCTCACTACTTTATACGCACGGATAATGTGACGGGTCGAATCATATGCATTGGTTTCACATTCTTGGCTAGTTAAGGCTTAATTACACAAACAGCCACGCAAGGCGTACGGGACCCTGTCTTGGATAAGGCACCGACATTTCACGATGCCATTCATAGAACCGAAAGAAACTAGTGACGCTCGGGTTACAAAAGAAGCAGCCACAGCATGGGAACAATGGTCTCTGCGCTGGTCGAGCTAAGGGACGATCTCTTATTTTAGTCCCATGTGGCTTTTCTGGAAGCAAATCCTTGTCTACGATGACATAAAAACGAGGCTGCGACACCGAGAATTTGAGATGAGGCTGTTACCAAGTGGTTTTTGGCTGCATACACGAGCTGAGCTTGGATGTTCAAAGCCTCTTGAGGTTATACAGAACCCAGCCCAGCTGATGGTTGTCTCGATAGGCAACCTTTTTGGCTTCATCCTCATTGGCTCCCCGCAATCCGCGGCTTGCTCTATACCTGGCAAGTTTACAAGGAATAATTGATCGGATTCGGTGATGGCAAGGCGTCCTCCTGAGCCTCTCATGCTCGGTGGTGCATTGGTCACGAGAGAAGCATCCGGTTGTTTGTTTGCTGCAGCCCACTTATTCGATGTCACTGGCAATGAAAACGGCCTAGAAGAGCAGCTAAATTATGATAGTGGTTAGGCTCATGTAAGTTATGAAGTTAGAGAGATATTTGTATTTCTGGAAGGACAGCGAAAATTGTCCCTCGATATGGTATTTTGCTTCATGTGCCGATATTGCAGGTGCAGTGATCAATGATAAGATGAAGATGGGACTTGGAGTGATGGAGTTTGATCGCGGCTGTGGAAGCAGCATTGCGTATCGATTGTTTTTGCCTGAGAAAATCTCATCAATAACCAATAATCTAATGGAATCAAAGGCAATATTTCATAATATAGCAATGAATTTCTATGAACTATACTTTTACTCAATAATTGATGCCCTGTGCATGTTGCAATGATCCTGTCCAAGGGCAAGATGACGTCCTTGGTAGGCACAACCGGCAAATCCTCGGCCAAGGCAACACAGCGCCCGCGATAGCTGTCGAGGCTATTGAAACAACCAATAATTTCATTCATCATCATCATACATTCGCTGGAGCTTTCAGACATGGGAGTCTTGGCTTGAAGAATCTCCAAAGGCAGAGACATCATCAAATCTGCCATGAGATCCAGGCCGTGTGATACTACAGTCCATTCTTTGTTTTGTGTTTCTTTCTGATTCGACTCCATTCTTTGTGCATAACTCGTTTCCCCTCCACAGCCTGCTGAAGGCATCAGGCATCATGTCCAGCAAGGCGGCGCTCAAAGCCATCGCCGATGCGGTGCGCCAGCAAAAGTTTGACGATGTCATTGAAAAGGCCCGGGACTTTTTGAAAAAGGAGCCCAACAACTACCAGGGGTACGTCGGCCATTCTACATTCGAAGCTGGACCCTCATGTGCACAAAAACTGACCCCTCAGTCATATTTTCTTGGCTTTTGCGTTGGATAAGAAGAACCGACTAGATGAGGCTGAAGCTGTCTACCAATCAGCAACTCAGCTGCGTCCCCAAGATGCACAGGCTTGGCAGGGTCTCATCAAGCTGTATGAGAAACAGGCTGCCAAGAAGCTGCGCGAGTATCAAACAGCAATCGTCCATCTAGCCCCCATCTTCCACCAGGCGGAGGAATCGTACAAGTGCCAAGAAGCAGTCGATAAGTTTGTCGACTTTGCTCGAGTCCATGGAGATCAGCTACAGTATGCAGATGCCTTGTGGATCAGACTTCCCGAGAGCCCTCTGTACTCAATTCTGGAGGGCTACTTTCCCCATCCCTCCAAGACTTACGAAAGCATCACTCATATCATCGAGACGTATGAGAAAAAGGCCATCAACACGCTCATTGGAGAGCGACGAACGAGGCTGGGTGCGACATTGACCGAGGTCACCCTCGAGGTGAAGAGGGAAATCTACGGCGGAAGCAAACTGGAGCACCTTTACCGGGAACTCATCAACTGGACTACTGATGATGATGTAAGGAGAAGTTATGAAGAGAAGCTGATCCAATACTGTCATGATCGCCTCATTGTGCTGCCAGCAGGACCAGAAAAGACGGAGGAGCAGCAGAAGGTCCTTGGACTGGCAAATGACATGGTCATCATCAGACACCCCTTCCGACTGGCCTGGGATATTGCCATTAACTGGCAAGACAAGAAAGAAATCCGCGATTATGACGTAGATCTTCTAAGAAACTACTGCAGTTTCTTTCCGGAAAGCGATCTATACAAGATCATCACTGGATTCCTAACAAGCAGCTTTTCTCCTTTCGCTGCACCCGCGGCAGATGAATCGAAAAAAGCGCCTTCCGCCGAGACTGAAACCTCTGACGATAGTGACGAGGAGGATGGCGGCGCACCGACCTTTGTGGTCCCGCTGACCGAGGAGGATCGGTTGATCATGATGACTGATGGCATTTCAACTTCTGAATCTGTCTTTGGCTACAGATTAGTCGGACAGTATCTTCTGCGGTCCGGAGAATATGAGAGTACAGTGGAATTGATGCGCAAGGCTGTCCCTTTCCTTGCCAGACAAAAAACAAAGATTGGCCTGTCGTACAACAACACAGAAGATGCCTATTCCATCTCGCTTGCGACAGCACTCATCTACTATCAATCTCCGAGACATCACCAGGAAGCCAAGCGCCTATTTGACAAAGTTTTGGAGCACGATAAGACTTCAACTCCTGCCATGATTGGTGTCGGCCTCATATTTGAAGAGGAGGAAGATTACGAAGAGGCTATCGATTTTCTTACTCGCGCACTGGCTCGAGATGCTTCCAACCTTCGTGTCAAATCCGAAGCTGCCTGGGTCAAAGCTCTCAGGGGAGATTGGCAAACAGCGCTGGGTGAACTACAGGATTGTTTGGAGCCTCTAGAAGAGCAAGGTGATGCCTCCAAGGAGCTCCTGGCTGATACTCAGTATCGCATCGGAATGTGCATCTGGAACCTGGACACGGATAGGCAATCTCGAAAGCGGAAGAAGGGCGAATGTGCTTATGCCTACTGGCTCAAGGCTCTTAACAATTCCTTGAATCATGCCCCGACATATACCAGCCTGGGTATCTTTTACGCAGACTACGCATCAGATAAGAAGCGATCGCGACGATGCTTTACAAAGGCCCTGGAGCTATCATCATCGGAAGTGACGGCGGCCGAACGCCTGGCCAGATCTTTTGCAGATGATGGAGATTGGGATCGAGTGGAATTGGTTGCTCAACGCATCGTTGACTCTGGCAAGGTTAAGCCCCCACCAGGGTCGAAGCGAAAGGGAATCAGCTGGCCTTTTGCGGCCCTGGGTGTTGCTGAGTTGAACAAGCAAGACTTCCACAAGTCTATCGTCTCGTTCCAAGCAGCCCTCAGAATCACTCCAAATGACTATCACTCCTGGGTTGGGCTCGGCGAAAGCTACCACAGCTCTGGAAGGTATATTGCGGCGACCAAAGCTATCCTCAACGCAAAGAAGCTGGAAGAAGATTCCAAGGTAGATGTGTCTGGAGATACGTGGTTTACCAACTATATGCTCGCCAACATTAAGAGGGAACTGGGCGAGTTTGACGAGGCCATTACACTCTACCAGACAGTTTTGGAGACACATGCTGAAGAAGAGGGTGTGGTTCTCGCACTGATGCAAACCATGGTCGATAATGCCGTTACAAGCGTGGATAGGGGCCTGTTTGGAAAGGCAGTTCATCTTGCCATAGATGCCATCAACTTTGCGACGAAGCGGAGCGGCAGTGTGTTGGAGACTTTCAATTTTTGGAAGAGTATCGCTGAGGCTTGTTCCATATTTACGCAGGTTCAGAGTCGAACTGCGGATTTCCCTATCGACTCTATCAAGCCTCTTCTGGAGTCTCGACCGCAGGAGGCTTTCGATGTCCTTGCCAATGTTGACAAAGTTGGCACCGATGCCGTTTACCAAAAAGCCACAACGGACGAGAATTTTGGCATTGAGATTGCGACGTGTCTACACGCAACGATTCTGAGTTATAAGCAGGCCATCCACGTATCAGCCAATGATATCCACGCACAAGCTGTTGCATACTATAATCTGGGATGGGCTGAATACCGTGCCCATACCTGCCTGCCATCACAGCTGCGGAAAAAGCCGAATCGATATATCAGGGCTGCTGTCAGGGCATTCAAACGATCTATTGAACTAGAAGCCAACAATGCAGATTTCTGGAACGCCCTGGGAGTGGTGACTAGCGATATCAATCCCTCTATAGCACAACATGCATATGTCAGAAGCTTGCACTTAAATGAGCGCAGCCCAGTGGCGTGGACGAATCTAGGGACTTTGGCACTGCTAGCGGGAGATTTCAAGCTTGCCAATGAGAACTTCACGAGGGCCCAGTCAAACGACCCGGATTATGCACACGCCTGGCTCGGTCAAGGCTTTGTGGCACTCCTGTTTGGTGAGGCAAAGGAGGCCAGGGGTCTCTTTACGCACGCAATGGAAATCTCAGAATCGTCATCGCTGCCCGCACGCCGTCATTATTCGTCTTCGCTTTTCGATCACATCTTGACGGCTCCGCTCAACCTGAACGTGGCATCGCTCATCCAGCCTCTGTTTGCGGTCAACCAAGTTCAGAGCTTACGCCCTGATGATCTGGCGTTTGTCCATCTCAAAACTCTTCTGCAGGAGCGCACGGGTGAAAGCCCTCGTGCCGTCGAGACTCTTGAGAAGATATGCGAAAAGCTCGAAGCCGATTACGAAAGGACCGAGTCCGCTGACGACCTTGCGCGGTTCACTCTGGCACGAACAGATCTCGCGCGAGCATATCTTGCCTCTGGATCTTATGAACAAGCCGTCGAGTGCGGTGAAATGGCACTGGGGCTGAGCGGCGAGGAGAGCGAAAATGAGTTGACGAGCGAGCAGCGCAAAAAGGCTCGATTGTCAGCGCACTTGACTGTAGGACTTGCGCAGTATTACCTGAAGACATACGATGAGGCAGAGAAGTGCTTCGAGTCGGCGTTGGAAGAATCCGACAACAATCCTGATGCGACGTGCTTGCTCGCTCAGGTCTTGTGGGCTCAGGGCACAGACAGCGCAAGAGAAAAGGCTCGCGGTGCCCTGTTTGAGGTTATTGAAAAGCATCCCGACCATGTACAAAGCGTGCTACTCCTAGGAGTCATTGCCCTTCTCGACCAAGACGAGGCAAGCTTAGAAGCCGTGGTAGAAGAGCTCCAAGGCCTCCGAACAAACGACAAAGTGACAGCAGCAGAACAGTCTCGCATCGGTCAAGTCTTGAGAGCAGTTGCCTCTCTCGGAGACAGAAAGACGGAGCAGGACATGATCTCGCAAGTCCAGACGGACATCATGCTCTATCCAAACCTCCCACACGGCTGGTCATCGCTTGCAGAGACGACGGCCGAAGACGGCGATTACGCCGCTGAGATGTCGCTCAAGGTTGCTGCAAGGGGCATTCCGCCGCGAGGAACATTGGAAGCACAGGACCTGGCCAAGGCGTATGCTGGGACGGGTAGAGTGGCGGATGCGCAGAGAGCAGCGTTTTTGGCGCCGTGGGAAGGGTCTGGGTGGAATGCTCTTGAAATTAGTGTTGAGGGCATATGATGAGAAGATATATATCATGACTTGTTGTATGTGAAAATGAAACAAAGTGATGGCCATTCAGGATGATGGAGGCGGGATACGAGAAACGTACGGTTATACGAAATGACTTACCGTCCGCAACAGAAGAATATGCAGTATATAGAAATATATAGGGGGTATCACAAAAGCAATTCCAATCTCCCACGTCCTCACTGCGGCCGGTCCGCTCCCACACTCTCCCTCAACCTCGCCAGCCTTCCCTCCATCCACGCCTCGTGCCAGGCCTCAATCTTGCCTCCCAGCAGCGTGCAGTTCTCCGGCGTCAGCAACACCGTCCCTCTCGCCACCACCGCGCCGGGCCTGAGCAGAATCTTCTCGCCAATGTGCGTCTTGCCTATCCCAATTCCACTTATACGCTTAAATTCCACTGCAAAGACTTTCTTGCCGCGTCCATCCTGCAAGACCAACCTATGTACGGCATTCGCTCCCCCCGAAGCCGCATTACCACCAGCACCCCCACGAGAAGCCTGCGTCTGTCCCGCAGAGGAAGAAGACCCATCAACCTCCCCGTTTTCCTCGTCAGTTACCCGAATAACTTGTCGTCCGCGTGTCCTTTCACCTCGCTCAATGGCCTCTAGCTCTTCAACCTGTTCCCAACGACTCAAACTCAAATTCTCAATATCGAGCACCTGAACGTGCGTGTTCTGCGGGATCGTAGATTCCTGAACGGTAGCTGAATCAATATTTGGCGGGAACACGGGCATTGAAGAGTCGACGACGGTGCCGGATGTGTTTGTCAAGTCGGAGGCCAGGAGGCGAGCTTTGGCCGTTGCGAGGAGAGACGGGATTGGCGGCGGGGGAGAGCGAGATGTGAGTGTCGTGAGGAGGGTTTGTGATGGTGGGGGGAGGGATTGGGCGAGGATGGCTCTTCGGAGCTGGGGGATGAGGTCCATTGTTGTGGATTTATCGTGGTTATGAGTGTGTGAAGCTAGAGGTTGAAGCTATCAAGACTTTAATGTCTGGATATCAGTCTTAGAGCTCAGCTTTTTTGCCCAGCTAAATGACGTACCTGGAGTGTTGATAGCGGCGATAAGGTTTAGGGGACCAGGGGCGCTATATTTTAGTGCATCAGCTCCCAGCTTACAAGGCTGTGCTGCTAACTGATGTGTCTTGTCACCCTGACAAAACACCCAGCCTCATCTCGTCTCTCCCAACCCTCCAACCTCACAAATCTCCAACCTCACCATTCCCTGCTTCGAATTCCCACACAATGTCCACCATCGCCTCCTCCCGCAATCCTCCCGCTCCGCTCCGCCGCACTCCCTCCGGCACCCCCACCTCCTCCGCCCGGCCCTCCTCCGATGTCTCCCGCTCCGCAGTCACGTCCCCCGTCCTGTCCGCATCTCAGCCAGCAACCGGCTCCAAGCGATCCAATAACCGCGCTGCTCTGCGTGAATACTACAATCTTAGAGCTGCGGCTGCTTCGGCCTCATCGCCTTCAACGCCACGTATCATTGAGGTCCCTGATTCGGAGGTTCCTGCTAGCGAGATCGACGCGCCGGACTTTAATCTTGATGAGTTCCTACAAAAGACTGTGGCCGAGAGCACATTACAGGAGCTGTTGAAGCTGTACACGAGAGTTCTGGGTGAAGTCAGGGCTTTGGACGCAGAGAAGAAGGCTCTTGTGTACGACAACTACAGCAAACTCATCACAGCAACGGAGACGATTCGAAAGGTATATACTACCATAACCCGGCGTGTACTTCGAGTTATGAGATATGGATTTACAGCAGCTAACCAATTCAGATGCGAGCTAATATGGACCCCCTGAATCCCATGGCCACAACACTCGATCCAGCCATTGCTCACATCTACAGCCAGGCTTCTGCCATACAAGAATCAATACGAAGATCGGTACCGCCGCCAGACTCAGACGAAGGCAAAGCACGGGAAACCCAGCAGCGGCGGCACCGCACAAGGCAGCTGGCTATTGAGGTTCTGGCGACTCCAGAGAGGCTACAGGCCCTTGTAAAGGAAGGCAGATTCGAGGAGGCCAGGAGACAGTGGGATATGCCGAGAAAACTGCTGGAATCTTGGAAACAGAAGGGATTGGGCGGGGACGACGTGCAGACATGCATTGACGAAGGCGATGCGGTCATTGCCGTGACACGAAACAGATCGCCGGCACCCGATGAGATGGTGTCAAGAATTGGGCCGTACGGCCCATTGCATTCCAACACACCGCCTGCTCTGAAGCAATGATCGCAAGGCCTTTGTTTATATGCAACGAGTCCGATCTACCTGACGCCGTATATTACGCCCCTCAGGCCTCCTGCAGGGTACTCACATCCAGTATCTTGAATGGATCCGCGTCATACTCGCTCATTATCACCTCTGCTTTGGGCTCGGCCTCCTTAAGCAGCTTTTCCAAGCTGGGCTTCAATACCTCTCGGAGGTAGCCTCTTTCTGAGTTGCTGTGGAATACTTGGATGAGGGTTCTGCCTTGCTGGATGGCTGCTAGAGCAAAGTGATGGCTCGTTTCGCCCATGACGAGTAGATCGACGTCGGCCGACTTGAGAACATCGTATCCGCTGCCTGGGCAAACACCAAAGCTGCGCACCTTGGCAGTCTTGATGTCGGAGCCAACGGGGGAGGCAATCATGATGTGCTTGAGGCCTCCAAGCTTGAGAGCCAGTCGCTTGATAATCTCCGCCAGGGACACAGGAGCGCTTTCTTCGAAGTGCCCTATCCTGCCATATCCAGCTGGAGAATGCGATTCGGGGGCCGTGGCGCAAGGAATGGCAACGGACGGGGTGTGTTTATGAGGTCCGGCAACGATGTCGGCGAGCCAAGTGTTGAGGCCCTTGGGAGCAGCATCCACGGCCGTGTGAGGGCAGTAGACGGCAACGCCAGCCTTGGCCAGCTGCAAGAGTGTAGCTTGTTGGGGATCGCTGTTCGTAACGGACTTGAAGCCGGAAAAGATGAAGGGATCTGGATAAGAGACACCGGGGCGAAATTAGTAGCTAGACAACGAACGAATCGAGATAAGGCAGTGATTACATACGGTAGCTAACAATGACACTGACGCCCTGGCCAATGGCATCCACTGCGACTTGAAAGGTGAGGTCGTTTGTCACCATGACTGTCGGCTCGAGCTTCTTGGCATCGCTTTCGGAGTTGCCAACCAGAAGGCCGACATTGTCCCATTTCCGATCGGCGAGCTCTTCGGGGTATCTGTAACGAATCAACCACCAACTGTCAGCCATAACAGCAGCACCTTTGACCACACATCTAAAGGCAAGACATGTGAAGAAGAAGAAAGCATGACGACAAGACAAGACAACGTACAGCGTCCTCATGGAGTTGACGACGAGCTGTGTAAACTTGGACGGCTCGACCTGCCACGCGCCCCAAGCGCCCACACCATCTGCGTATTCCGCCATTGCGCTGCTATCAGGCCGTCTGTTCGAACTAGAAGTAGAAATCGTGTGCCGGGGCAAAGATCGAGCCGCAAAGAACCCGAGACGAGAAAGACCCGAAACTGAAGGACGACAAAAAGACGTTGATCGGAGTGCCGACGACGATAGACCTCTATCAAGACGTTTTGCCAATAGCATTGGAATCAATATTCTGATGCTAGAATTTGCAACAAAGACAAGAAGATGATGAAAGATGCAGAGTCTAGATTCCAAGCATGTAAATAGTCGATCTCCAGGGACTGCTTATCGATGGCTATGCAGCCCCCGCCAATGAAGAACCCCGGAAGCTCAGCTAAGCTTCTTTTCTTTCTGCCCAATGAGCTCATACCGTACTAAGTCTACGTGCGATACTGTTGAAACCACACTGTACACATGCCACCACCCCCACGATCTATCTAATCAATCAGATCGCCCTCTTTCTTCTTCTCCCTCTGCATTTTGTCGCAATCCCTCCTCTCTACATACCACATCTTGTTCCCTCTACAATGGCCTCAATAACAGAAGCCTCCCTCCGCGAGGCCATCACCCAGCGCCTCGGCGCAATCCACGTCGAAGTCACCGACATGTCCGGTAACCAACCAATCCCTCCACCCATATTACAAATCCCCCTCCATGGCTCACAATAGATGTTATATACACACAGGTGGCTGCGGCCAAGCTTTTACATCTCTGATCGTCTCCCCCCAGTTCCAGGACCTCAAGTCCCTCAAGCGGCACCGCCTCGTCAACACGGCGCTCAAGGACGAAATCGCTGCCATCCACGCTTGGACGGCGAAGTGCCAGACACCGCAGGAGTGGGAGAAGGAGAAGGATACTGCTGCGCCGTCGCTGGATGGTACGGTTGGGGGGCATGTTGAGGGGACGTCACAGTGAAAGAGTGAAAGGGGGGATTAATATCAGATCACGGTGAAGAGTGAAGGGGGATTAATATCAGTCCAATATACCAAGGGGAGTTCAAGGGTGTTGCGGGGATCGATCTGGCCGTGGAAACGAGATGTGTGCGCCGAGATATACATCATCAAGCAAGACGACGCCAAGGAAGATAAACATGCCAGGGTGAACAAACAAATATTCATGGGCAATCCACCGGGGCTGGTCAAAAAACTTGATTGGAAAACATCAGCGTGGAAATAGCTCTGCCGCATCAAACAAGTTTACCCCAAACGGCCAAACGGAGGGCAGATGTTCTAAAAAAATATCTTCATAACTTGTATATATATCAGAGATATCAAATATGCATCACTTATTAACTATAGTTCCCAACATAAGCCACCCCCTTACACCCCCCTATCTCGGCATCTCCCGTAAAATGCCTTTTCCCAAGCTCTTCTTCTACCATTTTAGCCCGCTCGCATCCTGCCTATCAAAAGTCATTGCGCATCTACAACAAACCCAAAAGATCATCGCTATCCTTCTTAGGTTCAGAGCCACTGCCGTGCAGCTGCATTCCCGCCGGTAGTGGCTGGCTTCCATTCGCCGCTCCAAAGTTGAGCCCCTCAAACCCATTCATTAAATCATTCATGCCACCAGCTGGTGCCGCGGCAGGAGCACCGCTGGCCGATGGGGCATCAAACATGCTCATCATGTCAGCCATACCACCCGTAGCTGGGCTTGCCATTCGGTCAGGGGTTCCCGCTGCGCTTGACTGTTCCTGAGAGGCCGGTGCTGCGCCGTCAAAGTCGATGTCGAGCAGGTTTTCAATGTTGCTTTGAGAGACCGAGGAAGAGCCATTGGCGGCGGCCGCGGCCACAGAGGCAGCAATGGGGTTCTCCGCGGCGTTCTGGCGCTGTTCTTGAATGGCGGCTCGCTGGATCTCGTCGGCGCCGAATCGGCCCTTGCCAACAAAGGCTTCCGGAGGCTTGTGGTATACCGATGCAAGAGTCGACAGTTCGGACAAGAGTTGCTCCAGTAGCGTGGCTGGCAGGCTTGTCATTGTTGTTGAAATGGTTGGCTTATGTGACAAAACAATGTTCTTGGGGATTGAATATCAGTACATGCGCTCTTCTACAATAACAGGCAACCGGAAATGGGTTCTTACCTTGGCCACCTCCAAGTCTCCTGATAGCAATCGCCAGTAGACGTATGCTCTGTCACGAATATCGGGGTTGTCGCTGTTGGTGGTTGCCTCCTGCAATACCTTTTGTACAAGACTCTGCGCTCCGCTGGGCTTCTTCAAGAACAGCTTAACAACGGCTGTTAGAATCTGTAGTTGAGTCTACATGTGGATGTTAGCCTAGAGATCCAAAACGTCAGCTGCTGTCGAAGCGTACCTGAGTAAACTCTTCTGAAAAGGTATCCACAAAGCCCTCGAGAATCTCCTCGGCATTGCTAATCTTTTCAGCGTATTCTCCCACGATCCAGATGAGTGATCCACGAGCATTGGCCTCGTCGAGTTCATCGATGTAGTTGCACAGTGAAGGAATCACTCCCTCGTAACCGGGGTACTTTCGCAGAATATCCTTGATGACTACGACAACTTCCTGCACCACGTAGTTGACCTTTGTGGCGAGAAGGTCTTCCAGCGCCTGGACGCACTTGGCACTGGCGTCCTCGATCTTGATGGCCACCTGGCCAATGGCCTTGATGGCTCGGCGAACAAAATCCATGTCCACTTCCAATGCGTACTCCTTCAGCTCGGAAAGGAGCTGCTCGTAGTTCTTCTCGTTTGCTATCCTGACCATGATTTCCAGCTTCTGCATCTTGACGTATGGCGGATCGTTGTATTTGCAGAAGAAGACTCGCAGTTCCTTGCTGAGGATGTCGGGCTTGGCTTGAAGGAGCAGATCGATGTTTCTAAGGGCAACATATTGGACCTCGGGCTGAGACGCAACCAACGTGACTGTTGTGTTTGTGTTAGCAACGCAGCAACCCACTTGACATCTACCAAACTTGTCTTGACGACTCAGCGGCAACAAAACTTACCCAAAGGAGGCGCCATCTTCTTAAGGTATGACCGCACGAGTTCCGGGTTGATGGACTTCATATGGATGAAGACCACCTTGACAGCGGCCAAGACCACGCTAGGGTTGACATGCTGGAACTGTGGAATGACCCTCTCGCAAATGTGCTCCGACTCCTTGACATCGAGGGCAACATAATCCGCAAGCACGGTCAAGATGGTGATTCTACCCCATTCGGTGCATTCGTTCATGGCCATGAGCAGCTTCTTCAGCACGGCGGGAGTGACCAGCAACGCCCTCGTCTCGGGGGCCGTCTCGCTGATTTCCGCCAGCGCCTGGACCGAGTTTGCGACCACCATGGGATTCGGGTCACCAATCATCTCCTGGAGCGTCTCGATGAAGCCGTTCTCGATGCACATTGCCGGGTTCAGGTCGAAAAGCTTGGCCACGCAGATGGCGGCCGTCTTGCGCACGTAGGGCGACTCGTCTCGCAGCGTTTTCCTCAGCGGCTCCTCCATGTAGTCGACCATCTTGTCCACTCTGATGCACCCCATTGTGCGGATGGCCAGCGCTCGTACCAGCGGGTTCGGGTCTTCCGAGTCTTGCACAAACGTGTTGACGGCGAGAATGCAGAGGTCTGGATGTGTCTTTGCGTAGTTCCTAGGGGGTCACACGCCCTCGTTAGCATTGCCATGTCGGGATCTGCTTCCAGCAAATGTCACTGCGACGTACATGAGATAGAGATAGACCAGCTTCTTCTGGTCCAGGTCGGCCGTCGCAATGTTCTTCAAGACGTCGGGGAACAAGGCGGACACATCCTTGCCCAGCGTCATGGCCATGATGGTCTTCTGGATGGACTCCTTCCGCTCGTAGGCATATTGCGAGACCAGCCCAGCTCGCAGCTCAAACGTCTCTCCCTTCCGAGGCGCGGCAAAGGCGCCCCGGATGCGATTCACCGCCATCGTCGAGGAGCTTCTTGGGGGGTGGAGGGGCACGGGGATGGTCCTGAGTCTGGCGTTTCGGAGGGCTGGCGGGTTACGCAGCTGTCTTGTCTGCGAGTTAATCGGCGGCCGTGAAAAGAGAGGAAGACAAAGAAGAAGAGAATTGCTATCAGGGGGTGATAGCTAGTGGCAAAGCCTCCAGCAAAGGCTCCGTGTCGTGGCCTCTGGGAATCGTCGAGCCAATGTTGAGTCGAGGGGTTGAGAGTTGCAGCTTATGTCTGGATTCCAGGCCATCAGCTTGCTGTAGTGCAGTGCAGCGCCTCAGCGACAGCCTCCCTAACTGGGCCAATCAAAACTCCACTGAAGTCGGCGCCGAATGGCCAGATTTACGTGCCCAGTCCCGCTGAGTCATCCGACTGTCACCGAGTTTGTTAAGGATAGAAAGCAGATGTGTGCTATTAATGGCATCAGTAAATTACAGATTTAGGTAGACATAATAAATATCTCGATGCCTAGACTTGATATCATATTTGGCAGAATTCATCATTTTGGATGCCTAATGCATTCGCTCCTTATGATTACTATCAATGCTATAGTTACCTACATGGCTATATGCTATAAGGGGCTTGTCTTCAATACTCGTAATAGTACTGTAGTAGAAGCAGCAGCCAATCTCAAGCCATTCATGCAGGCGTCCGAATAAATACAAGTCAAATCCATAGTCCACATCCACATGCAGCATCATAAGTTTCACTGCAGTTAGTCATCCTCTTTCAAGCTCATACCATATCATACCATATCATATCACAATCTCTCATCCTCAATCAAATACAGAGCCATCATCACCAACCAATTCAATCCCCACGGAATTAATACTCTAGGCATTTTAGCACTCCATATAAGCGCACGGGCCTCTTCCACCAAAAAGCCAAACTACACACAACCCGAACGCCATAAACTCAAATCTCTAGCTCCCACTTCTTCCTCTCATCTCAAGCGGGATCCCTCTCTTCCCTCTTTTGTTCCGCCAACATGGTAAATCACCACCAAACGGAATCATCAAATAGTGATTATTTACGTATCTGTCTGCTAAATCTCCATGTCGCAGGCAAGCTTTCCCAATCTCAGGAGGCTATTCATCGAGGCCCGAACAGAAGATGAAGAGAGGAACATTTCCAGAAAAGCCGTACGTCTTCTCGCCACAAGGATGTATCTCATGTGATTCTTTCTAATAATTTCTAGTTTTATCATGCCGTTTTGTTCATGGGGTCTGTTGCCGTCTTCAGTCTGATTGCGCAGAGACTCAACGCCGGAAAATGAATCATCTCGTTATACAGCCAGCCAGTCATCAATTCAAGTCAATATTCTGTTATACCAGCTTCGACGTAGTCATTGCACGAACAGTGTCATCAATTCTGGTATCTATCGGAAATTAGAATGAAAATGAATCATTCATCTTGTTCGCCATCCAACGCATCATCCACTTCAGCCTCTCCATTCTTGGACGTTGACGACGCCGCCTTTGCTTCTTGCTTTCTCCACAAGTTAGCTAAAAACTCATTTGTACTCGCCTCGTCGATACTCTTGTCATCTCTCTTCTTCAAGAATCGCGGGAATCGTAAACTGAGACCTCGCTCGTCACTCACAAGCCCAATGGCCGCAGTATACACTGGGCTGAGCGTAATATCCGCAAATGCCATCTCCCATACCTCCTGTGGCTCAAACCAAACATCTGGGCTTGGACCGTAGTATTCTATGAAGCTCGGCTTCTGTAACTTGGTATTCTTTGGCTCGCCGCTTTCTTCCCCGTTATCGTAAAACTCCTTGTTCGCTTTGTAAAAAGTGTCTGTAAAGCCCGATATGCATTTGCAGACCACCTCGAGCGTACCACTTTCTTCATTCCGTACTGCCATCAAGATGGGCGACCACCATTTCGCTTTTCTGCCCTGCCCATGCCATCCAGCCACGGGAATCATATCTAGCGTGTCGAAACTTGAATTGTAATCCTTCTTAACCTTTAGCCAGGAGTCTAGACGTTTATCTGGTTCATACGTCGCCAAGAGCGGCTTCCTTCGAGATTTTGCTGGTTTTTCGTCACCATCGACCTTTGTAGTGTTCTTCGTCTTCCCTTTGCCCTTTGCTTTAGTCTTGGGCAGTGATAGTTTTTCTGGGTCTTCCAAAGGTTGCTCAGGATCAACATCCACCAAGGGCAGATCAGGAATATTATCCAGGATTTTAACCATGATGCCTTCGCATTTATTCTCCAATGCTGACTTGAAAAACTCGAGAACTATTTCAGAGTCTCCAGAAGTAGCATCCAAGCTTTTAACCCAAGTGAAGTGGTGTGGTACCTCTATAAAGAGGGATCGAAGAAGCTCTCGCCTTTCTCGAAATGATCTGTCCAAAAGGGATTGTCCATTGAGATACATCAGATCAAAAGCAAACAGACAGACATCGATTTTGATGTCTCCAATTGCAACATCTTTTCGGGCACGATTGGTCAGTGTCTGAAAGTTCTTGAGCTCACCCGTCTCTCGGTCAACAGCAACAACTTCTCCCTCCATAATAAAGCTACCGATGCCTTCTCCTCTAATCTTGGGCACCAGCTCCACGAGGTCCGGATATTTTTCTGTCATGAGCTCCAGGTGTCTAGAAAATATCGAAACCTTGCCTTTTTCGTCGCAATGGACTTGTGCACGTTGCCCGTCATATTTATACTCACACGCAAAATCTCTTCCCTGGAGCTTTGTGAGCATCTCCGAGAGGTCTCTGGTAATACTTCCCAGCATTGGACGCAACGGCACGTGGAGGGTCAAGCCGCACCGCAGTAGCAGCTCTTCACATACCCCAACATCGAGGAGTGCAGGAACCAAGTCGTTGTAGTTTGGGTGCCTTGCAAAACTTGCTTTAACAATCTCTTCTGCTTTGCTCCAGACTTCTGCCAGCTCTTCCTTCTTTAGCTTGCCTAGCTCTGTGATGTCCTTCGTATCGTACTCGGAACCTGGGGCTTTAGAAAGTGAGAATGCTCTGGATAACGCAATGAGCATGGTAGTTTTAACGGCACCAATGCGGAGCTATATACCATTAGTTGTAAGTTTAATGACAAAAAGACGTCGCAGTGGAAGATACGCACATACTGCGAGACGGTTCGGACAATGAACCGGCTCTCTTCTCCACCTCGCGCATCCTGCAGTAATCGATCCACGATCCTCTGCTTTATTTCACCACTTCCTTGCCCATGAGTAGTAGCAATCTTTACCAGGGATTGATAGACGCCCTTTATTGTGAGAGGCTTTGGCTTTCTCAGTGTGAAGCTTTGTTTCTTCTTCGCTTCGAAAGCAACATCGCCGGGGTCTCCATATTTGTCATAGATGGCTTTAAGAGACCGATTATCCAGACCACAGACTTGGCGGAGAGCCTTGGAAATGGCAGACCCGCCAAGCCCAAGCTCCATGGAAATGTAGGGAGGCGATATAGAATTGGTGGCCAGCCAGACCTGAAGAAACGATGAGATTTATTAAGCTTACAAGGTCTAGTGCCAACACTTACAGCTGGTAAAAGGCTGGAAGGATCGCCTTCTATCAAAATTCGTAGACAATTTACAAGAGTATCGACGATTTTGATACGGCTTGTTGTTGCGCTAACAAGAACGAAGCATCTAGTAAGGAGAGCATATGATGCATCCCCGTTTTCAGGGCCCCAGTATTCTTGCAGCTCCTTTACATACTTTGACGGGTCAAAAGTGAGTGGTGACTCGTCAAGAGGAATAGATGTTGTTACTGTATCATCGGCCATTCCCGTGGATTGCAGAGAAAGCGTCTTTTTGGCATCCTGCTTCTTGGGTGTCGTATCCGGAGGAGATATCTCTGAATGGCTTGCAGAAGCGGGTGTAGAATCATCTTCTGCCGTCTCTGCTACGGATCCAACATCTTTGTCCTTTGAAGTCGCATCTTGGTCTCCTGAAGGGGTATGAACTTCATTGGTGACCTCTTGATTCCATTCCGCTTGTAGCTTCCGTGCCAGTTCCTCATCGGAAAGTATAGCTGATGAGCTGCTTGGAGCACCATCTTCAGCAGCTGAGGTGTTTAGTGTATCCGGCTGCTTCTGCTTTGAAAAGAAGTATTCCAGTCCCTTTGACTGAGCTGCCGGCTGTTTCTTGCCACTGTTGAGCTTCCTCTTCTTGGCCGGACTCGACATGGTGTCTGTGTCTTATGCAGCTCTGAACTGCTGGGGTAGCCCCTCAACGCTGGAAAGAGTCTTATCTCAGCAACATGGAGATTTCACTTGAAAATGATGCCAGCTCATCAATCATGACAAAACGCGTCATCTCCGGACAATCACTCGCAAATCATGATCGAAGCTCCTCCTTCACGCGAGCCTCTCATCATCCATGACGCTGTCTAACACGACGGCACGTGACCGTGAATCCCGCTTCGGCCCCGTCCCCCCTTGCGCCGCTAAGCCCCTTTGGGCCCATCGAAGCCGCACAACCAGCAACCCGCAATATGCGAAATCTTTCCCTTCCAGCCCCACCATCTCGAACTTCCAGTCGACAATCCTCCTCCCCTCACCGAATTCCAACCTCAAATCCCCCTCAAAATCCAGCCCAAGATGAACGGCGAAGATCCCGCGGAACGGCCCGATTACATCACCACCGTCATCAATGGCCTCGAGCGCTACAACCCCGAGGCCGTTGGTACGCTCGAGAGCTACCTCCAGGAGCAGTGCGACCAGAAGTTTGCCGACTGCAATGCGAACCGGACGCTGTTGAAACTGTGAGTTGGCCTTGTTGTTGTCAAGTTTGAGCTTTTCTTGTTGTCTCGTGCTTTGTGCGAGAATCGCCCGGCCTTGTTTCCCCTGTTCTGCTATTCTCTGTCCCATCTATATGATGACCGTTTTTGTAAACGTTTCCTATTACCTGAGACTGGGCCTAAACAACCCAGTCACTTGAAGTCAACTTTAGTGGTGTCTGAAAAGATGAAGATGGAGAACAGAATCACCTCTTACTTTTGTTTATTCGTTCTTGTCGCTTGCCAGCGCATGAAAGTATACAGCGATGCTAATCAAAGCCCGCCCAAAAACTACAGCTACCAGCTCAACCCCGACCGCATGAAGGATGAGGTCGTCACCAACATCCTCGTCAAGGCCATGACCCAATTCCCCTCGTCCCAATTCACCCTCGCCCTCCACCTCATCAACCCCTCCGCCGCCTCCACCGGCGAGCTCCACGAGGCCATCACCAAGCTCCGATCCCTCAACTCCCAGCTCCAGGGCGCCCAGTACGCCGACTTCTGGGCCGACCTCGACGGCGACGACCTGTGCGCCGACCTCATCGCCGACATCTCCGGCTTCGAGGACCTCGTCCGCGAGCGCATCGCCACCCTCGTCTCACATGCTTTCCGCGAAATCAAGCTCTCACACATGGTCTCATGGCTCGGCTTCAACGAGGACAAGACCCGCAAGTTCCTCACCGAGGTCGCTGGCTGGACCATTGACGACGACGGCAACGTCAAGATTCCTTCCAACCCCGACAACGAGGCCAAGAAGTCTGAGATTCGTGAGGATGTCAATGTCGATCAGTTCGCGAGAGTGATTAGACGGTCTTGGGAGGAAACTGTATAAATGCTGCCACACACACGGAGAGAGAGAGGAGAGAGAAGTGAAAGGCGACAACCATGGGGAGATAGAAGGCGTTGATTAAACCAGTATTTGCTTATACAGGGAGCAGAGTGACAAATGGATATGTCGACGGAACCCGTGATGCGGAATGAAAACAAAAATCACTGGCATTATTGGTGCGGGGTCCCAAAAACTCAGGCGTTTAATAGGAAACAAACAACTGTTTAATTAAAAAAAAGCGAATACAAGATCAAGTCATGTATAGAAACCGGGCTATCTGTTTGGGCATCACATCTACATTCTATTCGCGCTCTCCTATTTGATATCATAAACTCATCGAGGCTTTTTGTAATCCTCTTACAATATTTTTTGTCTAACCACAAGGAAACCACAAGGAAACCTCCCTGACAAACCATTATTTCTCTTTTGACAGCTCCTCCCACTGGACACCTGCCCACTCCTCCAAATAACCCGCCTCTTCCACGGCAGTATGTCTCAGAGAACAATCTCTCTCGCAAACACCAACGATAATCGTCCCCCACTCCATGCCATCAAGGCTCAAATCGTCCTCTTCCAGCTCCGTAATAGCATTCGGCGTCAGCTGTACCTCAAACGTCCTCCGTCCACCGCAGTTAGGACACCCTGGCATCGTCCGCTTGGTCAACAGCTCGCCAACCTCATCCGTCTTAGAATACAGCAACGGAACACCACTAAACTCATACCGAATACACTGCTCCGGGTTCTGAGCCATCCGGTCTGCGAATTTCTGAAAAGTAGCATCCATAGCGGATTCGAACGCCTCGCGATCAAGAGCAGAAGGTTCCGGGGCGTCGGCATCGGCAATAGTCACGTTGGCCGGCAGTTTCGTCGATGTAGGATCGAGAGTCTCGTAGTCGGCGTCGGCAAGGTAGAGGGTCGGGTACGGTGCTGGCTGCGCAGCTTTTTCCGGCCAAGGCTCAGCAGGAGGAGGAGGCCCCGTAGGTGTAGTGTTGAGTGCCAGAGTTTCGGCAAACGTCTTGGAGAGGTTTGTTGTTGAAGTAGCAGCAGCTGGCGTCTCAGCGGGCTTCTCAGCCGGAGCAGCAGCAGCAGGTTTAGCAGGCTGACTTGAAAACGGGTTGGACGAAGCAGAACTGAAAGGATTGCTCGACCCCGAGCTAAACGGATTTGCGCTGCCGCTGGAGAACGGATTCCCACCAGAAGCCCCCAAAGGCTTCGCTCCAAACAGCGATTCTCCAAGACCAGGCCCATCCTGCTTCTTCTCCTCCGGCTTGCTCTTCGCCTCGGGCTTCTTCTTCTCCTCAACCTGCGCTGTCGTCGTCTCGGCACCGTCCTTCCAAACTCTCACGCCTCTCAGCGCGCGAACGCTGCCAGCTTTTCGTCGACATGTTGCCCTGCGACAGGCGAATACATATAGCCGTCGCTCGTGGGATGGGAATTTCTCCGGGAGCTCGCCGTTCAGCTGCAGAAGCAGGGCCATCATGTCTTTGCAGACTTTACATCTTGCCAGTGCCGCTGACGGTGGTTTATCTGCATCGAGCCAATCCTAATCACCCATCTCATTTAGCATACTCTCGTCTCGCAAAGCTTTAGCGCAAAGCAATTCATTGTAAAGAGCAAAAGCGACATACCGGAGTGCCTCCCAGTTTGCTTATCGTGTCCTCTTCAGCCTCCTTGGAAGCATATCCAAGAAGGACATTTGTCTCTGTAAACTCGCCGTCCGAGGAGTCGGAAGCGTAATCTGCCATTGTCGCAAAACTGCCTGCAGGCTGGAGGCTTGTGATTTTGGTTTGATGTACCTATTTCAACGATGGTGGGGTCAAGATTTTTTTTTAGGTGGAAGATAATCTGGCGGCGGGGCTTATCAGCGGTACAGGCTCTACCTAATCCAGTATCATGAAAATGACCACCTACAATGAGACAAGGAAATGGATATAAACCACAAACACGCAGCTTTATTAAAATGCAATAGTAGATAAATGGCAGTGCCTAGATATTTTGAGCCTGTTCCGGGATGATTTTTGTCTACCACTAGTCTAAACAATAGATTCAATTCATTACATGCCTTCCTCAGGGCCGTCCATTCCAGGGCCCGGTCCTGCAGCTCTGCCCATCTGTCGAGCCTTCAACAGCTCGTCGCAAAGCAGCAGGTTGGACGCAATGCCTGAGCTTGACGCAATGCAATTTCTCAGGACTCTAAACGAGTCAAAGACACCCTCCAGCTCGGGATCCATCGGCTCTCCAGTCTCCAGGTTCAAGCCAACGGTCTGGCCCTCAGCATACTCGTCTTGCAGGGCAGCAACTGTGATTTGAGTGTTAGTCTTGTACTCTCATATTGTGAATCTGTATCTTGGTATCAACTTACGGGCATCTTGAACGTCGTGTCCAGCGTTGGCAGCAAGGGTCTTGGGGATGATGAGAAGAGCATCGGCAAAAGCCTCCACACCCCACTTGGCCTTGCCCTTGACCGTCTTGGAAAAGGCATCGCTCTTGAGGTGGGCAGCACAGGCAACCTGGAAAGCACCAGCACCGGGAACGACGCTCTTGTCAACAATCATGTTGTAGACGCTTCTTAGGCCATCTCTGACAGCATCCGTAACTTGGGCAATGGTGTGCTGGTTAGGTCCCTTGATCAAGACGGTGACAGACTTGGGGTCTTTGACCTCCTCGACGAAGGTGTACTTTTCCTCGCCCAGTGTCTGCTCGTAAACGAGGCCAGCCCAGCCGAGAACATCGGGTGTTAGGTCGTCAACGCTGTTCTGAGCAATGCCGCCGCAGATGAGCTGAAGTCTCTCCATGTTCCTTCTCTTCGCTCGTCGCAGAGCCAGGATGCCGTTCTTGGCCAGGACGTCTAGGGAGAGAGGGTCAATGCCCTTCTGGTTGATGATGGCAAAGCTCTTCGTTCCGTCATCACCGCACACCTGCTTCTTCAGCTCAACAATCTTCTTGAGCTTGGCATCGATGAACCGACGCTCACTCTCAACAAGCTTGTCTCGCTGCTCAGCGCTTGAGTAGAAGAAGCCAGAGTTGATCTCGGTCTTTTCATACTCCAAGCTGACGTTCATTGTCAGGATGTAGCAGTTCTCCAGTCTCTTGGGCATATCGGGATGTCTGGCACCGTGGTCCAACGCCAATCCACGGATGAGCTGCGTGTCTGAGGCGGTACGGTGCTGCATCTTCATAATCTCCACCATGTGCAGATCGGGCTTGGCAGGGGCCTGGTAGATGGCCAGCACGGCATCGACGATATCGGGGGTAAGCTTGGCTGCTAATGTCGCGTTGAGCTTCGTGGCAAGGGATGTTCGGGCAACGTTCAGCAACAGTTCGCGGTCGACCTCCTTGGCCAGCTTGAAGGAGTCCAGGAACTAGCAACAGTCAGACACAACTCATGAATTGGCAAGCGTTTCGTATTCACCTTGAGAGCCTCAGCCTTGGCAATCTCGAAGCCGTCGGTGATGATGCGAGGGTGGAGTCCTTCCGAGATGTATCGGTCTGCCTGCTTCAACAGCTCTCCCACCAACAGCACCACGGACGTTGTGCCATCACCGCAGATATCGTCCTGGGCAGTCGCCGCTCGAGCAATCATGACGGCAGTCGGGTTTTGGATTTGCATTTCTCGCAGCAGGACGTTTCCATCCTTGGTAAGCTTGATCTGTTGACGGGCGAGGGTTGGTTAGGAATAGGGGGTCGGTCACTGAGGGGTAGTAAATTGGGCATCGCGTACCTGTCCGGCGCCGTCGACGAGCCTGCAACGCTGTTAGCACTGGTGATATACCGGAGATGAAGCCGTTTGCCTTACATTTTGATCGTGCCTCGCGGTCCGAGGTTGGACTTGAGCACATCTTGCAGTCCCTCGCCAGCGCTGATGTTGACCCTCAGAGCTTCACCCCTCCTCTGCACCTTGGTTAGACCGACGACAGCTCACGGACAGCAGACAAAGGACACACGCACTCGGGACTCGGCCTTTGGGTTGAGAAGTTGTGCCGCAGACATCTTGATGGCTCTGAGCTCGCCGGATCGATTATAAATCTCGTGGGCTCCGTGGTGGCAGTATCGTGCTTTCGACAAGCTTCCCTCTGCCTGGCACCGACCCGCAATCAGAGTGGTGGGCTGGGTACTTTTTTCTGCCTTGTCCGGGCCAAAGGCGGTGTGGTGGGGGTTTGAGTGGCAGTTTCGACGTGTGTCTCTGGACTCTGTATTAGCAAGCCACTTCACTCACTCCGCCCAATTGCGGGCTACCCACTCTTTTGACACGGTGTATGCCTTTGGCGAAGATGAAGCAGATTTCCAAAAATTGAAGGAAAAGAAAACAATTGTATATGATTAATTCAAGAAAAATTGGGATATAGATTGGTGGCTATGTACACAATTGGTAAGACAGCCCTGACCTTTGATCCTGGTGCTCCCCCGCCAAAAAGTATATTGCCATCACAACTCCCTATCACCAAAAGCCCCTTTTCATCCATTTATACAAGGATACAAGGCAAGACTACACATTTGATCTCATTAGAGACAAGGGAAATAACCACTCAAGAAAGTGTCACCATATGCTACAGCTACTGGTTCTCCTTCTAGCTCACTATACTACACATCTATGCACTTATGCACTCCCTCTTGTGCTGCTTCCAGTCTTGCCGCTGACACTCTGTCGAGCAGTAGCTAATCTTCATACATCCCTTGCACTTCTTCAGCTTCAGCCCGTCCAATTGTTCCGTCTTCCCACATGTGTTACATTGCTCAGTCTCGTCAGATGATTCTTTCACCACCAACTTCTTCTCATTGATGACTGGCTCAACAAAGGGGACTGAGTACATCGGGCTGATTGCAATCCGCACAGCGTACTCTGCTGCCTTCTCCCAATAAGGCAACCCAACAAAGTCATTCGGTAGCTGTCCATTGCCACATGAGCAGAGCCATTGTTTCCCATGCTCAAAACTCAGCGGTACGGTTGCGCCGTCCTTTTTGTATTCGCAATTTGGAAGATGGTTCCAAGTACGGCATCGCTCTACTAAAGACGGTATAGTCTTTTTCCAAAGAGCCAGTTCCTCATCGTTGACTATCATCGTGCAACCTCCCATTGGATCCAGTTCGTATAGGAATGTCCTCAACGAGTCGGATTCCAACATTTTCAACGAAAAAGGGATGATGGCGGCGTCCAACACCACGGATGCCGTGTCGCCATCCAACCGTAATGCCGATACTAGAATAACTGCCTGGATACCGCCCTTTTCTGGGTGCTTGATAAAAATTAGGCCTGTTTGACTTCCTTGTACGCCAGAGGAAACCATAAACATGGTAAATAGGGATTCCTTGAAATTGACGCGCACATCTGCTGCAATTCCCGATGTACCCACTCCATCTCTAAGCTGCCTCTCCTTTACGGAGAATTGCAGAGATGTTAGTGTCGTCAACCATGACAAACGCCCTTTTTCCTTCAAGTCAATGATAGGCAAATTATCAAGGTTGAGGTGTGGCATATTAATAGCCACGGGAAGACCGCGAGGCGCAAGCACAGTAGGGGAAACGAAATCACCCAAGACCTTGCTCTGCTTTGGATCTGCCAGAGGAGCAATCACCTCAATGTATCCAGATGTACGAGCGATACGAGTTTTGCTGCCGATGCTTGTCACGGGAATTGGATATCTGAGCGGGCAGATCAACTCTTTCTTACCAAATACGACGTTGATAGTAAAGGGATCACCCTGTTGTAATTCGATAGGTGCCTTATTCTGCAACAGTTTTTGGCCCATCTTGGAGGAAATCTGCAAGTGCGCAGTTAAATATTCGATGGCTTTTTTATTCGACGGCAATTCGGCCATCAGTGTCAAAGAGCCCTCGCTGCCCGACCTGGCAACATCATCTTTCAATGGTTTTGTGCCACCACTCGATACCTTGTGCGCTGTTGTGCCTGGCATAAGTTTGGATACGAACACTTTCGTTGTATCTGACAATGCTGCTTCATAAACCGTACTCGACATGCCCAACATGATGGTCATAAGAGCGGTACTAGAAGAAGCCGTAGTTAGGTCTAGGCCAACCAAGCTCGTTACTGGTTCCTCCACCAGCGCAGCTGTAGGCACCAAAAAGGTCGCTACCAGGGGCGATGTTCCTGACCAACAGAGCTCATCTTCTTCTATGCTCACGATTGCATCTCCCGAAGCAATGTCACCTGTTGTCGCAACTCGGCCAAAAACAACATGAACATCGTCAAACACGTCGAGTCTCTTCTTAGAACTGCCGCCGCTAGACTTCAGGGTGCCTACCAAGGTTGGAACCGGGGCTGTCGGCTGAGGTTGAGAAAATAATTTGGCAAAGGCATCTCGAGGGACAACCAAGGTAACAGCAACTATGGGTGGGAGATGCTTCCATTCACTAAGAGGCCCTTGGCGAGGTATCGTCGCTACGACGTCATCAATTGTATTTGTGGTCTGGAGAGTAGAGAGAGATAGCTGGAGGCGAAAGTCTTGTGCCTGTTTTGCAGTCATGGTCAGACTCCTTTCTTCCTCTATGCTCTTCAGCAAGCCGCTGAGCACTGCATTCCAATCAGTCTTCACTCGGCCCTGGATGACTTTGAGTAAAGCAGTGAAGCTTCCGCGATGGAAACGGGGATAGCTGTGCAGGACCCTTCCACCAGAGGGCTCATGGTGACCATCATCCATCTCGTTTGCAAACATCTCAGAATACATCTGAAATAGAATCTCGCTGACGTCTTTGGCTTTCATGTGCAGCTTGGGTCGCTCCATGTCATAACCACCAAATTGGTCGTCACGCTTCCATGCTAGACGAACATGAAACTGAGTCTGTGTCGTGTCTCCAGCTTTGCCCATCGCCGATATAAAGATCTCATCCACGTGAGATTCAGCCTTTGCATTTGTCCAGGCATGCAAAGGGGTAAGACCCAACAACAGAGATACTGTAGACGATGGGCCGTGTAACACCTGGTCAAGAGACTGTTTCCCAGATTTGCGATTGTCCAGGAGCTGCTCCGTATAAAGTGTTGCCCAAGGTGTGGCTTTTAGTAGGGGTGCTGTAGATACGAGAATATTCAAGACTTCAAAGTGATCCGATAAGTTGGAAGTGTCGATGGCGTCGAATTTGGTCGGCGCACTACCACCACGCCCATATGATGCCTTGTCCAAGCGGAGGACTTTTGAATCCCACAGACGCCTGTACCAGTTCGCAGATGCTTCGTCGGCTGCATCAGAATATTGGAGAGTATGGCTAAATGCGAAAGCGTCGGAAATGACAAGGCGGACACACACGCTGTCCCTTAAGTTTCTGAAAGCTTGAGCCCATGCAAAGAACTGTACCCTAGCTGCTGCAGCAACTTTATACTTCTCGTCATCAACATGAGGCTTCAGGGGAGAATTCGCTGGCAAATCTGTGAATGCAGTTGCGAGGTGGAAGCTGAGCAAGGGGTCATTGCCATAGTGGAAAAGTTCCCAGTCGGAGAGCAGGCCAACCAGCATAGGATTCGGTATCCTGGCAGTTTTCCTTTGAATCATTGCGACTCCCGTTTTCCAGTAGTGTTGGAAGTTTTCGGGCAAGGCAAACTTAGATGTAAGAGCGAGGGGGGCAGCTGATCGCATCCCTGTTAGAATCATAGAGCCCTCCTCTATGACTCCCTTGGATAGGGCGAGGCTCGCTGATAGCTTGGTAGCTTGCTTGCCTCTGTCATCTTTTTCTGCTGCGCCAAGAATGCGCTGGAGAGAGTCGCGAACATCACGCAGGGTATCCTCATCGCAAATTTTGATGACTGAGCCAAACGGGCTAGTGGTGAAAGAGTCGAGCGATTCCAGCATGGGAATCATTGACTTAACATGGCGAACAAGGCGCTCTACGGTCTGTTCGTCCAAGTACATGTGGTAGTATATGTCCCAGAGTGCCTCGCTGTTGATGACTTCCCCATCAGCCAATATCATGGTCAGGAAGACTAGGTTCCGTGCTATCACGTAGTTAGGATAAGCTGCTTATAAAACACAATCCTTGTAGGATTTCAGCATTGCCAAACTAACCAATGATATTTTCGTCAATATCACAGCATGTAAAGTCCAGTTTTCTGTCAGCTAAAAGGCAAAGAAACTGTCAGCCCGGATGCAACTTGGTCTACATAGAATGAGTAATGCTTGAACTCACGAAGTCCCCGCTGCACATAGGAAGTGTACAAAACATTCCTCAAATCACCGCAGCCAAGTGAAAGTAAGCTCGCATCTTGGCCATGGGGGATGCTTCGTGCCAAATTCGTTGCAGGCGTGTTCCCGATGGCGTACAGCCATCGATATCGGTAGGCAACGGTAGGCGTCAACATTTTTGAAAGATCAACGCATCACCGGCAAGAGCAAAAAAAAGTGTCCAATATGGTAAATGAATGCAATATTTAACGAGCAAAGAGCGTCAAAATTTAGTGATCAAAGCCTCTAGCAGAGTGTGAAGCTGGCGGAAAGAAAAGAAAACTGAGGGCGGGGAGGTCCAAGTATGTGTACTGTGAGAAATAGGGTAGCAGCTAAAAGGCACCTGTGCAGCCTTATCTGCCAGAATTTGTCCAACTGTCGAGACGTCATTAGCATCACACCGCCGGCAGAAAAAACTAAACATGTCCTGCATTTAATTTAATTATTGGATGTACGACAGCACGATGCCCCAATCATCTTCCATCAGATGCAGCCACAAATTCTCTTATTCGACATGCGGTGAAGGAGACAGACAGCTCAACTCTTCTCACTCGAGCGGCGACCAGCGAGTTGCCTATGGACTGGCTGCGGGCAAGAAGATTGGATGAACAATGGCAGAGTCGAGCAACATCGAATCAGCATCACAGGGAACACATCACAGAGGCAATCGCTATACTTCCACAATATCCAGGCTCATTCGTACTCTAGTGTCCCTAGGTAAATATCCTCAAAACTCCGAACAAATAGCCAAAGAGGGACCCGGTGCCGGATTCCCGTGGAGGAGCCTCGTTTCCAAGCATCAAACGCGTTGTAACATGACAGCATATCCAGACAAAGGAAAAAATACAATCCCCCAATTTTAATCCCCAAACCCATTCCTCCCCCGTATTGTACAATTGAACTGACACCATAGTTCCAACATGGCCAGCTGTGGTTCTTACACAGCAAATTAAGGCCATTGGGGTGTCGATAGAAACCTTATAACGCAAGGAAAAGAAAATAAATTATCCCGATCATCAGACTCGGTTCAGATTAAGGCGTCATCGTAATATCGACTCGACATATATAAGACAAGTTCGGAATTATATCATGGCGCAAGTGGGTATATTCGACAGATTGAGCATCTCATCAAAAGTAGTAGCCGTTGTCGTTGAGCATGCTGACGGCTACACCGTTGAACTCGTCGAATTTGGGCATCATCATCAAGCTCTGGTCACGATCCAGCGGGATGAAACTGTCGTCGTTGGTGAACTGGCGAAGTAGATCGTCTTCCTGTTCGCTGATGCTCAGGGGCAAAGGTGCGCCCATTGTTGTTAAGCCCATCATCATGCCGCCGGCGGGGAAGCTGACGACTTCATCGCCCGTTGTTGATGTGGCGGGATCCAGCTCGAAGAAATGAGAGGGCGGCGATGACGATGACTGAGAGAGACCGGGCGGCGTGTTGTAGTGGCCTGGTGTGCTCTTTCCGGGCGAAGAAGGATGTGAAGCCCTCTCCATGATTGCTTCCGGGGATACATATGAGTGCACACTGGCTTCTGAAGTTGAAGGAGATGCGACGACGGTGCTGTTAACTGGTGGATTGGGTAGGCTGGGCATCGGGGCCGACGAGACCGAGCGCGGCGGTTCAGCTTCACGTTCGATTTCAATATCCAGCACCTCATCCAGCACATCGAGTTCATAACCGGGAGAGCCAACGTTGGAGATGTCCGAATAGCCCGAAAACGAAGAGATGGAGCTGATGGACATGTTTTTCTTCCTGGTCTTTGCGGATTTCTCAAGTCGCGCGTCCAATTCCGGACGATTCTTCTTAGGCCGTCCTCGCTTCACGCTCTTCCTCACAATGCCATCAAAGGCGCCGACGCACATGCCCCGCTGACGGTGTCTCGTGAGAGCATCATGTCGCGCAAACTTGTTGCCGCAGTCGCAAGGGTACGGCTTGATTCCGGTGTGAATCTTGGCGTGTCTCTTGAGGTCGTGCTGCCGAACGAAGCACTTCATGCAGGCTGGGCACTGGTACTGGCGGTCGTTGAGATGTGTCTGGACGTGGGACTTGATGTTCTCTTTGCGGCCAAACTGCTTGCCGCAGTCGTCGAACAGACAAGTCCACTTGCCGTCTGTCGTCTCGGGTCCCTGGATGAACTGGGCAATCTCTTCGACAGTGACCCCTGTCTCGGTTCGCGTCTCATCGATATTGATATCGGCGATGCTGGCCGCGCTCGCGATGCTGGCCGCTGACTCGGTGCGACGATGGCGATTAGGGCGATCGGCAGGAGAATTCTGCGCGCCGTAGCTGTGATTGAGCCGAGGCTGCGGCGGCTGAGCAGTATATCCGCTGCCAGCTACGGGCATCATCTGTGATCCTTCTAGCTTTGTCATTGGGTGAGGCATCCAATTATCAGCAGAAACATTGTCAATGCGCCCTGGTAACTTAGCTGATTCATACTTCATATTGTTCATGTTCATATAGTGCGATGTCTGCATGGGTATAGCGTTCAAGGGCTTGTCGCTTGGAAAGGCGCTTGGGCAGGTTGTGCCTGTAGCAGCTGAGAGGCTCGGCTCGGCTTGCTGTCGCATTTCATCAAACATGTGCGTACGGATACCAAAGGCAAAATTGCTCCAGTGACAAACGGTGAAGTTGGTGAAGAATGAATGGATTCCAGATCCAAGTTCAAGGGCCAGCTGAGCTGCAGTAATGGTTCCCAGGAGCTCAAGTATGGGATGGGATGCCGTCGCCACGGCAACGCGCCAGCGCAAACGTCTCCACCAATAGCCCGCGTCTATCAGGCTAGATGTGGCAGCTTAAAACAACCGGGCAATATTGAGACAAGTCCAGGAACAAAGAAAAGAGCTGCTGTGTGGCGATGCCGTCCGTGTTGACTCCCGTGGTCCGCAGTTGGGCCAAGGATGGATGAGTTGTCCGCCCATCACTGGCTTTCCCATGCTCATGTCCATGTCGCTACTCCATATCTTCATGTACACATCTCTCGCTTACCTCTCTATGAACGTGAGATTGATGCATGTGAACTACAGCATTACTTCTTATGAAAGTCCAAAAAGAAAGCACCTACTGGAACATGGCTCTGGCATACTCGTACCGTACTCTACAGCATCTAGTCTATGACGGCGGTGATAGATTGATTCCCCTTAGCAGGAGACTTCGAGGGACGCCATGTTTCACGTCGAGATCGATATCTTACCCAGGTGGTAGCCAGAGTGTCTGTGTTTTCACACCCATGCATCCCTTGCAAGTACAAGTACAAGCGCAAGACATGGATATCTCCCAAGGCTGTGCCAAGCAAGCACCAATTGCTTCCTCAGCGCTTGTTTCGTGACCGAGCACATGCAATCCGCCCGCACTATTCGCTCTAGACAATGTACCGGTACCTCGTACTCGGTGTTTTCTCATTAAAACGGCCCTATGACTACCTTGATAGCAGCTGACGCGCACCATGGCAACGCAGATTGCGCCCATAACATTGGATGCGATCGTGCTAAGCGCTATGGCTTTTTATAGTAATATTTATCGACGTCACCAAGGCTGCCCGAAGCGGAAATTACTCGCCGGGCAATCTCGCTCCAGGGCTTGGTGTCCTCAGCAATAACAAACAAGCTGAGGCCAATCAATGGGCCAAGTTAAATGAGGGCCGACTCGTGAGCAAAAAAAAGTACCAGACGCAGACATGAGTACAGTAGTGCCGCGGCTGAGGGAGTAAATATTATCATTTGAGCAGGCCACTAAGACGACGTAGCGGCCATCCATCTTGGGGGGACCATCAACATTACTGCATTAGAACAAGATGAAGACGGCATCTAGACGCCATTCGGGCGGGACGGGAGCGAAGTGGCTGGCTGGAACACGCCACTGTTGAGCCACTGCCGGCTCGTGGATTGGACTGACAGATGGAAGAGGACCAACTACTGCCAGCTACTGCACATGCAAGATGCTGATGATACGATACGATGCATTCCATCCTGGGGTGTCTTCCCCGCTTGCTCACGTCGGAAAGCCTTGCCTGGGCGACGGACCAAGGAGGGACATACCCAGCTAGTAGGACGGCTAACTGCTGCTACGACATGACACCGCTCCCAACAAGCTGGTACATCCATACCTAGATACGGAGTGCAGAGCGCCGTATGGAGAATAGAGATGTGCTGCTAGAGCATACAGTAGCATAGGTAGGGAGATGGCGCCCATGTTGCTGCATTCTAGCTGCAGGCCTCACCTACATGAAAAAAATGGAGTATCCCGGTCTTTGAGCTAGGTCTAGCTACCTGACATGGAGCTTGACCGCGGCATCTGGCGGGAAGAAGAGAAGATGCGATGACTCCACAAAGCTTGAATGATGTTTAAGATACAGTACAGTATGTGGTCATAGAGAGACAGGCGCCAGGCAGGCGGCAGATGGAAAAGAAACAAGACTCGTATCATTCGACGGTTGACCAGGAGAATACGCATTGGGAAACCCCGGAGAGCAGCGTCCAACATGTACTCAGACAGTATTACAGAATGAGACACAGAACCAAATAGTTGATTGCGTTTGGCTAGTAGGAATAAATCAGAGACAGTATGAGTGCGATTCATAGATCTTAGACATTGACCGCCCTTCCTGGCCAGCCCTTAAATGGAGAGAAGATCATCAACCGTCCTCACCGTCTTCACCGTCTTCACCCTCATCAACCGCCAGATGGACTCTCACTAACTCCTACCTGTAAATATGATGGATGGATCAAATGTCCACCTCAGTGCTTCTTACCTATAGATTAGTGTCTACATGTACTGCTAGTGTTATACCATGCCTACATGTACTCTGTAATGCGTCTCCATCGGACCTCTCCAGTTAAATTGAATCCATCAATGTGGGCACTTCCTTCATCTCGCGAACCAGCGCCGCTACATGTTTAGCACCTGCAGCACTAGGTCGGCTCGTGCTGCGCTTTTTTTCCCTCTTCAGTGGCCCGCGATGGGAGTTTCCGGGTTGTGCGTCGCCTGCTCGGGGGCGCGATAGGCCTATAAGCCGCCTGTAACCTGCCCGCTGGCCAATGCCATTCACTGCGCCAACCAACTGGAAGGGTTCGTCGGCTGAGCGAGAAAAAAAAAAAGTGCCGGGGGGATCCTGGCCAGGGCTCAATATCTGGTGACCGACCTTTCGACTTCATTTCGTCACCCTTGAAAATCCCTCCTCCACTGTCATTGGCTGCCCACTGGCTGACTCCGGAAAACTGATTTCAAGGAATTGAAATCCGGTTTCGACATTTTTCTCACGTTGCTCAAGACGACGCTTCCTTTACGCCAACATTTCCTGACGCCTTGTCGCGGACCGCAGCCATGTCCATGGTCAACGCCTCCAGAGGGAACAATCCCAGCCGGAATCAACCCCGAAGCACCACGCCGTTCAATAATGGCCCTGCCGTCGCGAGTTCCGGCATCCCTCGCCCTGTTCTAGATGCCCAGCAGCAGCCAAACGAGTCCTCTGCCAGTCTCAGTGCGAGCAGACAGAAACAATCTAAGCGCGATGAGGTACGTGATGGCATCTATCACAACAAGTTGCGCTCGAGTCAGGTGGAGGGTTGTTTTGAGGGGAGGGGGGAAGAGAGCTAGCTAGCTACTCACTATCATGTTCACCACCCCTCATTGCAGTGGCTAACTTGGGCATCATGTAGGCGATCCGCAGGAAACTGGAGAGTGACCTCTCCAAAAAGAAGACTCTCACGGGCCGGTCACGACAGATTCGCAGAGCCCCTCCCGGAACTGTGCTTGCCCTCAAGCCCAGCCAGGCTCTCCAGATCAAGCCTGCCACCACCGTCTCCGAGGCTGCTCAGCTGATGGCTGCGAAGAGGGAGGACTGCGTGCTGGTTACCGACGATGAGGACCGGATTGCTGGTATCTTCACGGCCAAGGATCTTGCTTTTCGCGTGGTCGGGGCTGGACTCAAGGCTGCCAACGTCACGATTGCTGAAATCATGACCAAGAACCCCCTCTGTGCCAGGACCGACACGAGCGCCACGGATGCGCTGGACCTGATGGTTCGCAAGGGCTTCCGTCACCTGCCCGTCATGGATGAGAACCAGGATATCTCGGGTGTGCTGGATATTACAAAGTGCTTCTACGACGCCATGGAGAAGCTGGAGCGCGCATACTCTTCCTCGAGGAAGCTGTACGACGCTCTCGAAGGAGTGCAGTCCGAGTTGGGCGCCAGCCAGCCTCAGCAGATTATCCAGTATGTGGAGGCTCTCCGGTCCAAGATGTCTGGGCCCACACTCGAGTCCGTGTTGAACGGCATCCCGCCGACCACGGTGAGCGTCCGGACCTCGGTCAAAGAGGCTGCGGCCATGATGAAGGAAAACCACACCACTGCGGTGCTCGTGCAGGACCAGGGTGCCATTACGGGCATTTTTACCAGCAAGGACGTCGTTCTTCGTGTCATTGCTCCAGGCCTTGACCCGGCCAATTGCAGCGTCGTGCGTGTCATGACCCCTCACCCCGATTTTGCCCCAATGGACATGACCATTCAGGCTGCCCTGCGAAAGATGCATGGTAAGCAACCTCTAGTTTCCCCATCCTCCCTCACCTTTACTGCTCTCATCCTAGCCTTATGGCTACCACATTTTTCGCGTGCCCAAGAAGCATCAAAACATGGTCAAGCATGTGTCTAACACTCATATTTCAGATGGCCATTATCTCAACCTTCCCGTCATGAACGATGGCGGTGAGATTGTGGGAATGGTGGATGTGCTCAAGCTCACTTATGCTACGCTGGAGCAAATCAACACCATGTCGAGTGACAATGGCGAGGGCCCGGCGTGGAACAAGTTTTGGCTCTCCATCGACCACGAGACGGAGTCGATGGTGTCCGGCGACGGCAGCCACAGCCATCACCACGCTCACCATTCTCGCATGATGTCGCCCGAGGCGAACCGCCTTGGAGACAGCGTCGCTCCCAACGACTCTGCATCGCACATCGGACTGGACTCGCCTCCTCATTCCATCGCCCCCGAGGTGACAACCGCCGACGTTCCGTTTGCTTTCAAATTCAAGGCACCTTCGGGACGTGTTCACCGGCTGCAGGTGGTTGCATCGCAAGGCATAGAAGCATTTGTGCATGCCGTTGCATCCAAGCTTGGAAGTGAACTCGACAGCATCGGAGGCATGCCGGATGTTTTAGAGGGCAGAATCGACGGTCCTGGGTTTGCTCTCAGCTACATGGACAACGAGGGTGACACCGTGTCCATCACCACCGATAACGATCTCCTGGAGGCCATCCTCCTCGCCCGCCAGGCACATCTCGAGAAGGTTGATCTCTTTGTCCACGACTCAGAGAAGCCGCCTACAACACCCTCGTTGGACACCCTGCCAACCCCAGTTTCGTCATCCACCGGCCTTCGTGAACGCCGGAGAGCCTACGAGGAGGAAGAGTCAGAGAGCGAGGAGGAGGAATCCGAGGAGGAGGAAGAGCAGCGGCCCGCGCGCCGTTCGCGGAGATCAAGGACGATTGTCCACCAGGAGCAAATTATTGCCGGCGTACCCAACGACCTGCTGCTGCCCGGAGCCATTGTTACCCTTGCGGTGGTTATAATTGGTGTGTTTACTATTGCCAGAGCGACTAGCCGGTAAAAAGAGAGCAATGCGTCCCCTTTGTGGGATTCTTTTCAATAATGACCTTACGAAGAAAAAGTTGGTTGGCATTGGTAACTGTAGATTTCTCAAGCACAGACAAATCGTCATAGATTTAGGGCTTTTTTACTTTGTCTCCTGTTTTATCAAATCTCAATTTTATTTTCTCGCAGCTCAATATCATGTCATCAGTATCTGCTCATCAGCTCGTACTTCCATACTATTGATGTCAGCCAGCATTTTTAACGTGCTTAGCATGGCTGCGGCCGATGCAAGATGGCGTGTCAATCACAAGCCTCAAAACGACGTGGGGTAATTTTGTGCTGCCAAATTGATGGCGGGGTCATTTTTTTGCTCGCATGTGCCTTAGCTGCTCTAAAATTCTAGCGGCTGCTCTGCCCAGCGGAACCGGAAAATATGCACCGCCGTAGAGACCCCATCTGTACCGGCGTGATCCAAATTTTGGACCGATTGCGAGCAAGTCGGACGACAGTTGGAGCAAAACGAACGCCGCTATGAATGTTCAGAGCACCGCTGTGCGGCATGGTAAGTCAATTCAATTGGACACGATGATGAAGATGTGAAGATGAAGGATGCTTATCAAATCTAGGCCGCCGCGCACTGGCGTCTCCCTTGCCACGAGCCGTTCTGCGACAACTCTCGACCGAAGTCAAGACGGCGACAGCTTCAACCTCGACCTCGACTTCCAATGGCCCGGCTCAGGCATGGCCGGCCCCTCAGTCAGCCGCTGCGCCTCCCAAGATTGTGTCATCGGCCAAGAAGAAGCAAAAGATTGTCGAGGAAGTCATCATGACGCTCGGGGCCAACTCTTCGCAGGAGCACCACGGAGCAGCCTGGAGCAAGCCGCATCAGAGGGGCAAGCAGACTTTGACCCCGGCTCAGCAGTATTCCGAGTTCCAGAGGATCCAGAAGAACACGAGAAGCCTTGGCTCAAAACTCGAGAAGCGCTACGTACCCACGGAAATCATTAGCAACCCACCTCGGCCGGAGGACGTTACGCTGGAGCTGTTGATGGCGTCGCAGACACACATGGGCCACAACACTTCACTATGGAACCCGGCAAACTCGCGATATATCTATGGAGTACGACAGGGAATTCACATCATTTCTCTCGAGACAACTGCGGCGCATCTTCGACGAGCGGCCCGAGTGGTTGAGGAGGTGGCTTACCGTGGTGGTGTCATTCTCTTTGTTGGTACTCGCAAGGGCCAGATGGAGATTGTCACAAAGGCATCTGAGCTGGCAGGCGCCTACCATCTGTTCACAAAGTGGATTCCCGGTTCCATTACAAACCGAGATGTCATTCTCAGGACCCAGGGCATGAAGGTTGTGGATCACTTGGACAAGGAACTTGATGGATTCGACATGTTCAAGGGTACGGCGAGGCCGATACTACCAGACCTAGTGGTTTGCCTCAACCCGCTAGAGAATTACACGCTACTGTACGAGTGTGGCTTGAAGAATATCCCTACGATTGGAGTAATTGACACAAACACTGATCCTTCATGGGTCACATATACGATCCCGGCAAACGACGACAGGTGAGCTGAGCCCTACCAATTGCAATTCTGTCATATCAGTCTTTTTTGCTAACCATTTTTCTTTTAGTCTTCGTTCCATGGCTTTGGTTGCCGGAGTACTTGGTCGAGCCGGAGAAGCTGGTCAGAAGCGACGACTACAAGATGCCGCCAGCGGTAACATCTCATGGAGCACCTCGCCAGAACTCAGCCGCCACATGAGGAAGGAAGTGCAGGCTGCCGTCCTGAAGAGAAAGGAGGTCATGGGCCGGATGCAGGCCAACATTCAGGGATTCACGGATGAGGAGATGAAGCTGCTGAGGTCACAATATCTTGGAGAGCAGCAGGAGGAGGTGACTGAGGATAACTTGGTCAACATGATGGGAGAGACAGTTGCAGCTGAGGCATCAACAGAGAAGGCGGCGCCCTCGGGGGAGACAGTTGGTGCGCGTCTAGGCAGCATTGAAGCGCAGCTGAAGAGCTTGCAGAAGAATGCTGTTGAGATTGAGCAAGCTGTGCGAGGAAGTGTATAAAATACTTATTGTACAAGTGCCGTTAGATGGATGGAAAAGGGGGAAGAGAGGGAGAGGACATAAAAAACATTGTATAATAGATGTATATGGGCATGATGCAAACGAGATGAATGTTTTCCCACTTGAATTGAATTGACAAGTCACATCCCTTTTCTCAATCTACATCTAGCCCACAGCAACAAAAAGGCGCTGTCAGTTGAGGTTAATGGCCTTATGACAGCATCGCGAGCTTACCCTAGAAGACCAAGGGTCCAGTGGCGGAGAAACCGTCATTCCGCAGCCGGCAGCAGATAAGGTACCGTCTACCTTTTTAGTCGCCGACACACAACGCAAACCAAAAGTCCTCCCAAGGTCACGCCACGCCTAACCGCAACAGCCGGTGTGTGGTCCCTCCAAAGGCAAAAAAGCCGCGCTTCGGTTCTCTTTACTGCGTCTGTACTTTCCCACCGACCTTATACCGTTCTGTACTCTTTTTTCTTTTGGTCCGAGCAGAACGTCGCACGACGAACTTTTCAGCACAGAACCGGGAGCGCGCAAAAAAAAAAGGGCAGAGAAGCGCGCAAAAATAATCGAACAGCAAATCAGACGCGGGCTTTGCATTAATGATTCGAGTGGCCTAGAAACTAAGCTTTTTTTTTCTTTTTTCTTTTCGGGGGGCGGGTTACCCAAAAAAAGAAAAAAGTTGCGAGGGTTCTTTTTTTATTTGAAACTTGGGGGCTTTTTTTTTTTTTTGTTTGCCGCGCTTCAATTGCGCTGGAGGGAACGTCAGTCTCACTGACAGAAAGAAGAAGAAAAGTCCTAGCCTCTTTTTTCTTTTCTGCTTATTCCTTCCTTGCTTCTTCCTTTTATTCCCGCCTGCAGCCTGTAGGGGCTCTGCACGGCTCTTTTGGTTGGGGGATCTGTTTGGGGGGATTATTTTTTCTTTTTCATCCTTTTTTTTTTCTCCTGCTGCAGGGAAAATTTTCCGGGCTGTTTCCTATTTTGGAGGTGCGGTTACTTTGTTAATTCTTTTTCTTTTTACCCATGGTATGTACTACTTTTTTTTTTCTTTTTACCCTTCCATTCTCCCCCCCCTTCTTATATGCCCTTCTGGACTATACCCAATCGGCGTTTCGCCCCCCTTTCAATCCAATCCCTCTGCTTTTGCTGCATTTCCCTTCCCTTTCCTTTTTTTCTTTCCCTTGCCCGGATGACGTACCCCATGGGTGAAGGGCCATGATTCCCTCACCCGGGAAGTTGTTTAAGCGGGCCTTGTGGCTGATTATCAAATCCGGCATGCACAGAGCATCTCTTGGGTAACCAACGGTTTCCTTTCTCTCACCCCCCCTTATAACGCACACGCTACTCTCCTCGCCATCATCCGGCTCAGCCCAAACGATGCCGGCCGCCGTCGATGACCCGGCCAGCCCCACAATCCATCGGGTCTCCGGCCAGCCGCCGTTTCCGGACCCGAACAACCCGATTCTGCCGCCGGACATTGTGCCTCGCCAGGTGACGCTGAGGGACCGCCAGACCGTGGCCACCATTGTGCCCTTTGCATCGCGGCATCAGATCCCCGTGTCGCTCGTCGTCTATCTATGTGCGCAGATTAACAAGGAGATTGATGGCGGCGACACGTACCCCCTGATGGACCCCTTCAGCGCCGATGGCTTCGCCGACTTCTGGTTCCAGAACTTTGGCGCCGTCATGCTGCTGGGCAACATTGAGAGCGCCGACCAGCTGCTGGACGGCAAGGACTGGGCCAAGGAGTGCCTGGGCAGCTTCTACATCCGGCCCAATTACCCAGGCCGGAGCAGCCATGTGTGCAACGGGGGGTTCCTCGTCACCGACGCGTCCCGAAACCGCGGTGCCGGCCGCCTGATGGGCGAGGCATATATCGACTGGGCGCCACGGCTGGGCTACACGTACAGCGTCTTCAACCTCGTCTACGAGACCAACGTGGCGTCGTGCAAGATCTGGGATGCGCTGGGCTTCAAGCGCATTGGCCGCGTCAAGGGCTGCGGCAACCTCAAGAGCTATCCTGACCGCTTCATCGACGCCATCATCTACGGCCGGGATCTGGCCCCCGGCGAGACCGAGGAGCTGGTGAGCGAGGAGCGCTTCGACAAGATCAAGTACTACCTCAAGTACGGCAAGTATCCCAACGGCGCCGACCGCGCGGAGAAGAGCCGCCTGCGTAGCGCCGCCACGCATTACAAGCTGCTGGACGGGGACAAGCTCATGCTCAAGGACAAGGAGGTCATCTCGGACCCGGCGCGGCAGTACGAGATTGCCCGCAACGTGCACGTCATGCACCACGGCGGAATCAACAAGACGACGGCCACCATTGCCGAAAAGTACCACTGGAGCCGCATCAAGGAGACGGTCAGCGACGTCATCCGCGCCTGTGCCGAGTGCAAGGAGCTGGGCAAGACGCCAAACCCGGGCGGCACCAAGAAGACGGTCGCGTCCACGACGTCCGCTTCTGCTCCGGTGGCCGCCGTCACGACGCCCGCGCCGACGCCGATCCTGCCGAGCAACGGACCGCCGAGGAACCACTCCATTCCATCCAACATCGCCACGACCGGGCGGATCCTCGCCCTGCAGAGCCATGACACGATGCTGTCTCTATCACCCAGCACGAGCCCCAGTCCGAGCGCATACGCAAACCCCAGCGACATCTCCGTCATTCCACCCTCGCAGACGTTCCAGCCCGCCCAGGCCCTGCATCACCACCAACAGCAGCAGCACCAACAGCATCACCACCACGGCCTGCCCCCGGACGCCCATCACCACCACCACCTGCAGGCCCTGCACCACCACCAGGTCGCCCACCAGCAGCCGTCGCTCCACCACCCCCATCACCAAACCCACCACCACCACAACCCCATGCTGCAAGACCAGCCCAACCAGCACGAGCCGCACGTCTATCAGCCCATCGACCCCCAAATCATAAATCACCACCACCACCACCCGCAGCCTCATCATGACATGGGCTTTGAGCACTACCATCCTCATGCAGACTTTCAGGCTCTACTGAGTGCGACGGAAGATGTGCCTACACAGCCTGACGATACTGTACCGCCTTCTGTCGACACGGACCTGGAGATGCTCATCGAGCACGACGCAGTAGACGACGACGTCGATGATGTCGGACCCAATGATCATACGAACCACGTCATGGACGACGACGTCATGGTCGATGGCCTTACCGGCGGCCCGCAAGTGATGCGAAGAATAGGCCACCGCGATGGAAGGGGCATATACGACGTCGGCTTTGGCGGGCCCTCAGGATGAAACCACCTATTTTCTTATCATACATTTCTTTTTTTTTCATGTCGTCTTTTTTTATATATGGCATTGTTGAGAGTTGGGGGAGTTGTGTGTTGTTGGTTTGTTATAGCGTTGGGAGTTTGTAGCTGAATGATGAATGTGTATGGGAAATAACGGCTGATAGTTGTTGACTTGACGTTGGGATGTATATACGGCTGCCAGGTATGATGGAGATACCTTTATAGATTTCACATAAAAAAATACACTCTCGTTTACCCTTTTCACGATTAGAACAAACCACAAACTAGACAAAATAGAAACAATATTAGAGAAAATTACAAGAATAAGAGAAGTTCGTCGGAAAAAGTTGTCATATCAAAAGTCTAGTAGATAATAGAGGCCATTTTCTAGGTATCTTACAGATCCTCAAAACCTCCATTCCGTTTTTTGTTCGTTCTTCCTTTTTTGAAATGCTTTATATTTCCCCTGCGCCCCTATCTACTACCCTTTTCCTATCCCCAAATCTACCGTCGAGGCATGCCCCGTCCTCTGCCTCTGAGCGCCCTCTGAGCCGCACCGGGAGGAAGCTGGCCCGGCGCCTGGGGCTGAGCGCTCTCCTCGTTTCTGATGGTCTCGTCGACGCCGAGGATCAAGCAGCTGGCCTCGGTCGCGGCCTGCAGGGCGTTGATCTTGACCAGGGCAGGCTCCCAGACGAAGCGCTCCAGCATGTCGGCGGTGCCCTCGTTCTGGAAGTCGACACCGGCCCAGGTGTTGCCCTTGCGGTGCTCCACGCGGAGCTTGTTGAGGATGTCGGTGGCGTCGAAGCCGGCGTTGTCGCACAGCTGGCGGGGGATGATCTCGAGGGCCTTGGCAAAAGACTTGATGATGGCCTGCTGCTTGTGCGGGATGTTCTTGTCGGCGAACTGGTGCAGGTAGGCCGAGATCTCCATCTCGACGGCACCGCCACCACCGACAATGGTTCGGTTCTTGACGGCTCGCTTGACAATCATGATGGCGTCGTGGAGTGATCGCTCAACCTCGGCAATGAACTGTTCGGCACCACCGCGCAGAACCAGGGTGCACGTCTTTGCCTCGGGGCAGCCCTCGAAGAAGTTGTATCTCTCGCCTCCAATCTGTCTCTCCTCAAAGGACTCGCAGGTTCCCAGGTGCTCGGGCAGGATGTCTGAGCACGTTGACTGGGTGACGGCGCCGGTGGCCTGGGTGACACGCTCCATGTCCTCAGAGGCAACGCGGCCGGCACAGAAGATGTCTCGGTCGGCAAAGTACTGGGTGGCCAAGTCACCAATGGGCAGCTTGCTGAGCACGACCTTGGCACCGGTCTTGGCGACGGCCTCGAGCTTCTGGTAGATGATCTGCCACTCGGCGTCGACGATGGCCTGGTATTCTGACACCTGCTCGACGCGGACCTCGGCATTGTCCTTTTCGGCCTTGAGCTCCAGCTCGACGTTTAGGCAGACAATCTTGGGCTTCTTGAAAGACTTGGGCTGCTGCTCGAAACCGGCGTAGGCAAACGTCTTCTTGAAGGCAACGCCGTTGACGAAGCGGGATTCGGTCAAGGAACCGCCGGGGATCTTCTTGATGCCAATCAACTTTTCGTTTAGGTCGTTTTGGTCGAGTGATAGAACGGCGTCAACCACCACTATGCCACGTTGTTAGTCTCGTGCCTCATCATCCACCATCACGTAACCCCGTGTAGTATATATATGTGTGTGTATGTATGTAGTCTTACTCTTTGTGAAAAACTCAGTGTTTCGCTTAATCAGCTTGCTCGTCATGGCGGTAGCGGCCAGCTTGCTCAGGGTATCGCGCTGGCTGCCGTCGTCGGTGCTGACAGCAATCTCCTTGATCTTGTTGACGGCCATCTGGACTGCCCTCCTCAGACCCTTGATGATGATCTGTGAGCTGACACCCTGTTCGACGTGCTCCTTGACCTCCTTGAGGATCTCTCCCGCCAGGACAACGACGGATGTGGTTCCATCTCCGACCTCTGCGTCTTGTGACCGTGCGATGTCGACGAGGATGCGGGCGGCGGGGTGGACGATGTCGAGGAGCTGTTTGAGCGTGTTTAGTTGGCATATTGTCATCACCCAAAGAAGTAGAAGAGGTAAAGAAAAGGAAAGGAGGATATGTGTGATATTGGGAGATGTGGATTTCGACCGTACCTTCATGACCGTCGCGCCATCATTTGTAATCGTCTGCTTGCCATTCTGGTCCACCATCAACAAATCACCACCGTAGGGACCCAGAGTCGACTTGATGGTGGCCTGGACCGCCAGACACGCATTGATGTTGGAGACGATCTGACCTTTGCCCTGCGAGGTGTCGGTCCCTGTGGAAGACTGGTGTCAGTTCTCGTGTCTTGTGCCTTGGGAATGGATGCGTTGGACGGGCAGCAGCGGTGGGCGGAGGGGTAAATTTGGCAAATTGGCTACCTTCTTTGAGGACGATGATGGTCGGGGTCTGGCCTCCGAACGACATTTTGGCGGTGGTTTGAGAGAGTCAGAGGCCAAAAGGGAAACGCTTGACGACGGAGAGTTGGAAGGCGGTGGTGACGGGCGGATTAAAGGGGCAATGCGGCGTCTTTTCGTCTCTGCGAAGCTGTGCAGTCGAGCTCCGGAAAATTGTTGTAGCCTTGACAATGAATTTGGGTGCACGGACCAGGGGTCAACCAGCAGAAAAAGAGAGCCCCTCCAACCCCTTTAGGCACTAGAAGAATCCATGAGAACCCCGCCATAGGGACGGAATTATAAAGGGATGAGGATGAGATAATGGTAGAGAAATATCAAGACAAAAATATTATAAAAATGATTGCACGTTTATATGAGACTTTATTTAAATAAATTTGAATTTTAATGATTGTTCAAGTCTGCTCACGGTGTCGAGGCTGATATATTCGTCAACTTGAAATAAACTGATTTCAACAGTCACGAGGATCAGTTTCAACATGAAGAGCATTACACTACTGGTATTCATCATTACACATCAAATTATATCAAAAATCCATCCAAATCAACTCCTCAGCCATAAATATCATTTATTGAGCAGGCGGTTGTGCCTTGCCTCTCCCAGGAGCAGCCTCAAACTTGGCCTTCCATGCATCCTCTTGCTGAAACATGGACACGCACTCCATAGCAGTCGGCTTGCCATAATCAGGGTCTGCACCGCCTTCTAATAGTACCTATTTAATTTGAGTTAATAAACTGTTCCAAAATCGAGGCATTTTGCTTAGGAAAAAAGACAATAGAAGAAGTGCGTACCTCGATGACCTCATCTTCCTTCTTAAACACGGCTCCGGCGAGGGGACTCTGCCCTCTGTCATTCACGCGGTTCGGGTCAGCGCCGTGTTGTATCAGCAGCTTGACGAGATCTGCATGTCCGTGATATGCGGCGAGCATGAGCTGGAAAACAAATGTGAGTCATAAAAGCACAAATCAAGACATGTCGAGGCTCTAGGACTGCAGGCCAACTAGGCAGCGCTGCTTTGGTGTTTGCCTTACCAATGTATCTCCCTTTTCATTCGTCATGTTCGGGGGTAGCCCAGCTGGAAGTGCCTGTTCGAAAACAGCGACTTCACCTTTTCTAGCAGAATCGTACATTCTGCCAGCAAATGCGATGGCTTCGGGTGAGAGCGTCGGTGGTGCTCCGGGAGCTTGACTGCCTGATGAGGGGTCCATGGTGTTGATGGCTGAAAGATTGATGTTTCAATTCAATGTTCTTTTAAATGTTTAAAAAGTAGTTCTGTAATATGTCGCTTTCAAAGGGTATCAATATCACATTCAAAGTAGAAAAGAGGATGAAAAGAAGAATATTCACGATGCATCAAACTTTTCTACATATATGCAGCTGAGATCCCGAGCTCCGAAGCAGTAGCCACCGATGACGTGTGAGGACAGCATCCACCCCGGCGACGATGCTGGAATTGACTTTGGCGTCCAAGGAACAGGCACGATCAATCTCATGGAAAATATCGAGTAATGTAGCATAGACTATCCCGTAAAGCTTCTATATTCATTGTGCATCAATTTTTCTCTCACCGTTCATTTTGATGAGTGCAGCCTATTTTTCGCAGAGTTGCTGAAGAGATTAATATTGAGCCTATACTGATTGGATCAGGGAACACTTGACAGCTCACTCACAACGCCTAACCATGAAAAGAAACAGCCTTGGCAGATAAAAAGTCCGTGTAAAATTGATAGATTTTCTCAATCAAATGAAAGCCAGAATAATGTACATCGCTCGCTCAATTCCAATCCGCATTCATTCTGATCAAACTGTCACTCCCACAGAGTCGCGCTCTTTGGGCAGTGGCGGGGGCAAGTGTATAATATGTTATCGGCGTATCGTGTCGTCGTCGGGCCGTAAAAAAAAGAAAGAAAGAAAGCCAAAAAGACATGCGCTTCATAGACGTTTTTCCTCCATGCGCCATCTCCGAGCATGTCTATTCAATCTAGGTCGTTTCCCCAGTTCGTTTCCGCAACCAGCATTTCGACGCCGCTCTCGAGTGCCATTTAGACTCGGTCGTATTCTCTCATTCCCGAGCGGCCCTTGTCGTCATCAAAGTTTGAGCTTGTGTTGCCCCTCAGTAATCCGCAGTGCCATCGCCCTCGCTGGTATCGGGCTCGGTGGGAAGAGGGGATTCGGGTTGTGGCGTTTCCGGCCTGTGCAGCGGCATCATTTCGATTGATGAATGCTCGATATTTAGATTGATGCCGATTGTCTTGTTTGATGGTTTTTTGATTGATTCAGTGGCTTGTTGCAACTGGTAAAATGTGGTGGTTGTCGAAATAATGTTGTCGCCAAGGTTGAAGCAGAAAAGGCGGGACTTATAACGCCCCTTTCAAGGCACAGTTGCCATGGCACAGGCTGCTGTCCTCGTGATGAGCATCGTTACGTCAGGAAGTAGCATTTGTGTAGCATCTGAGCGTCTGCCTGCAGCGGGTTGGACAAGCCTTAACAATGACTGAGCGTCTCTGTGAGAGGACAATGCTGGGGTAAAATGGCTTGGAGGGAAAACAGAGGCGCCACGCAGGTTGCCTCGATCTAGCAATGGCCACAGAGGTGAGCTTCCAAAGCTAATTGCATTCCTTCATCGTTGGCTCAAGGCGAATTCCTTCAGAGTAAAAACCTAGATTACTTCTAGGCTACTTTGGCGTCCGAGTGTGACTCCGGCCTCGGAAGAAAAAAAACCAAATAATTGGGTATGGTATCAGCCAATATGATTGTGATCTGGATGTAACGTGTAACTGTAACGGAGCCGGCCCTGTTCCTGTTCGCCGACGGTACAAGAGATACGGCATTGAGCTCGTAGACTAGAATTTGGTTCCGTCGAAGCTGTCAATGTCAAACGGGCCGGTCTCTCACATGTCAATCAACCGATCCAATCAAGCCATCAGCAGCCCAAGCGATTGTGTATACGAGTACTATTCAGGCATCCTGGCCCTGGTCTATATTGATTTCATGATCCTAAGTGGCGATCGCTGATGGCACAGATAGATGCACGTCCAATGGACAGACAGGCCTACCACATGCTAGCGGAGCCCTCCCAGCTCCCAAATTCCGCGGTCTTCAGCGATACGGGATTTCGCCTCCAGGGCTCTGTATTTCTGTAGGCCCCTCATCGACGCCCCCCCGCCCCCGCCGCTTAGGCACTGCAAGCTGCAGCTCCGGCGGGCTCGCGGGCCTATTCCGGGCGCGGTGGCACGAGCAGTGACGTATAGATCACGCCAGATGGTGATGCGAGGGTGCGCCAACTTTTCCATCAGCCAACCTCTAGTTGCTTCAGCCATGCCTGCAGAACTCTATCAGCGAACCAAGCCCCGGCGTGGTCGAATCAGCTTCGCCAATCTCGAGAACGTCATGGAGCTTCCCCAGAGCCAATTGGCCGGACCGCCTGCAGCGCTGGGCTCGCACATGCATCCCGCAAGCTGCATCCTGCTGGGCTCGTTCGATTGCAACATCGCATGATACACGACCACTGCTGGTTTTTTTTTCTCTAGTCAATCGCAACTGCAGATAGTGCTTCACTTGCATTGCTTCTGTTACCGATAGCTTGTCTGATTGGTCCCGGCCCTTGTATCTGTTGGGCCAAGCTTCTTTAGCAGCCGTGTAAACGGGCCTCCATCGACTCCAGACCATCCACGACCTACACGGAAGTGGCAAGAGATCGAATTGTCTGCAGCTTACCCCTGCAACGGCCTTAACAAGCTCCCGACTCGGCGGGAAGCTATAGCGATCCAAGCCGCTCTTGTCTCGTATATAACCAAGAGCTAGACTACGCTTTAGATAGCTCTTCGTCCTTGTGTCTAAGGACAACTCCCTTCTTCATTACATTCAATTGAATCTACCTGACCACAATGGCTGACGTTCAGTCCATTCGGGCATTCGGCAAAGCCCGCTCAACCATCGAGGGCAAGCCCCTGTCTGACGAAGAAATCAAGCAATACAATGATTATTTCAAAGCCAGCTGCTACCTTTCTCTGGGTATGATCTACCTGCGAGAGAACCCTCTCCTTCGCGAACCCCTCAAGAAGGAGCACTTGAAAGCTCGTCTTCTTGGACACTTTGGTTCAGCTCCCGGCCAAATCTTCACATATATGCACTTCAACCGTCTTATCAAGAAGTACGACCTGGATGCCTATTTCGTCTCCGGCCCCGGCCACGGTGCCCCCGCCGTTCTTTCGCAATCTTATCTCGAAGGTGTCTATTCGGAAGTCTACCCAGACAAGTCACAAGATATCGACGGCCTCCAGAAATTCTTCAAGTATTTCTCTTTCCCAGGCGGTGTTGGGTCCCACGCAACCCCCGAGACCCCAGGCTCTATTCACGAAGGAGGAGAGCTCGGATACTCTCTTTCTCATGCCTTTGGCTCTGTGTATGACTACCCTAATCTCATCGCTGTCACCATGGTAGGTGATGGTGAGGCAGAGACTGGTCCTTTGGCTACTGCTTGGCATAGCAACAAGTTCCTTAACCCCATCACCGATGGCGCTGTTCTCCCTGTTTTGCATCTCAACGGCTACAAGATTAACAACCCTACAATCTTGGCCAGAGTCTCACACGAAGAGCTGAAGGCCCTGTTCCACGGTTATGGATACACCCCTTACTTTGTTGAGGGAGACGACCCCGACACCATGCACCAGGCCATGGCCGCAACGCTTGAGCATTGCGTCAATGAGATCAGGCGCTACCAAAAAGAGGCTCGTGAGAGTGGAAAAGCCACCCGCCCATTGTGGCCCATGATTATCCTTCGAACGCCAAAGGGCTGGACTGCACCCCGCAAGGTGGACGGCAACTATCTCGGAGGATTCTGGAGAGCACACCAGGTTCCCATTACAGATCCATCGACAAACCCAGAGCATCTCAAGATCCTCGAGGACTGGATGCGCAGCTACGAGCCCGACAGACTGTTTGACGAGAGTGGAAAGCCTATCGCCTCATTGACCGCTCTTACTCCAGAAGGTAACCGCCGCATGAGCGCCAATCCTGTTGCCAATGGCGGAGTTCTTCGAAAGCCCCTTAACATGCCTGATTTTAAGAAGTACGGTGTCAAAGTTGAGCACTCTGGCGCTGTCATCGACGCTAGTATGAAGAGGCTGGGAGTCTTTTTGCGAGACGTCGTTGCGGCAAACCCTCACAACTTCCGACTATTTGGCCCCGACGAGACCGAGTCAAATAAACTGTCTGCTGTCTACGAAGTGGGCAAAAAGGTTTGGATGGGCGAATATTTCGAGGAGGATGAGAATGGCGGCAATCTTGCTCCAGCGGGCAGGGTCATGGAGATGCTGTCTGAACACACCTGTGAGGGTTGGTTGGAGGGTTACATCTTGAGTGGCCGCCACGGTCTGCTGAACAGCTACGAGCCGTTCATTCACGTTATCGACTCCATGGTTAACCAGGTGAGTGAAAAAGATTTACAATGTATACCATCGGAGATTTCATGGCTAATAAATATCAATAGCACTGCAAGTGGCTCGAAAAGTGTCTCGAGGTGGAGTGGCGTGTCAGAGTCGCCTCCCTCAACATCCTCTTGACCTCTGTTGTCTGGAGACAAGACCACAACGGTTTCACTCACCAAGATCCTGGCTTCCTTGATGTTGTTGCCAACAAGAGCCCCGAGGTGGTTCGAATTTACCTGCCTCCCGATGGAAACTGCCTGCTTTCTGGTAAGACATCCTAAATTATTACTATGTGAGAATGAGCATTGCTAACATGTCGGCTGTAGTCATGGACCACTGTCTTCGATCCTCAAATTATGTCAACGTCGTCGTATCCGATAAACAAGATCATCTTCAATACCTCGATATGGATGCAGCTGTTCAACACTGCACAAAGGGTATTGGCATCTGGCCCAAGTTCAGCACAGATATCGGCCAGGACCCCGACCTGGTCATGGCTTCGTGTGGTGATATCAGCACTCACGAGACATTGGCCGCCATTGACTTGCTCCTTCAGCACTTCCCAGACCTCAAGATCCGCTATGTCAACTGCGTGGACTTGTTCAAGCTGATTCACCCAAGCGAGCATCCTCATGGCCTCAGCGACAACGAGTGGGTTAGCCTGTTTACAGCAGACACGCCCATCATCTTCAACTTCCACAGCTACCCCTGGATGGTGCACAGATTGACATACAAGCGACCGGGAAGCCAGAACATCCACGTCCGTGGATACAAAGAGAAGGGCAACATCGATACCCCCCTAGAGTTGGCCATTCGCAACCAGACAGATCGATTCAGCTTGGCTATAGATGCCATCGATCGCATGCCTAATCTGCATAACCGGGGTGCAGCTGCTCGACAGGCCATGTTGAATGCACAGATTGAAGCTCGAAATGAGGCGTTTGAGAGAGGTATGGATCCAGAGTATTTGACCAAGTGGACGTGGAAGCGAGATGGTTTGTGGAATAAACATACATAGAAGGCTCTGAAAGGCTGGACATGTAGAAGGTGCAGTTAGAGTGATGATTTTCTCTACATAGACCTAATAATGGTGTGGTCAGGCTGCAATTTACATACTCGTAATACAATATAAAAAATGGGTTTACTAAAATCTTGATTCTGTTTTCGTTGTTGGTCATATCTAGTCATTGCTATACCAAAGCCGTTTGTATAGTCTTGATAAAAGTATCATACTATGGTGACAATTTGGTCTATAGTTCTAAGAGGCTTGGTTATGCGATTGATAGATGTCGGACTATATTTTAGGGTCCTCGACGTGCATGTGGTTGGCTTTTATCTTATAATGTTGAGAGAATAAGATGGGCCTGACAGATATTTGACTAGTATAGCTTTAGATATGTATGTAAAGTAGGCTACTATGGTCAGATATATTATTCAAGATGAGATAATACTTCCTTCACATGACTAAGATGTACGTGAAACCTTTGAGTAGCCAGATAGGTATGTATTGAATATCATTGCGTGCCATCCTCTTTGTCAGCCAAATGCTACCCACTGAACCTCTGCAAAAACGTCACGCACGTACATTCTGGGAAAATCAATAGATTCCCGGTCGAAAAAACTCCAAGAAAAACTTCCATAATCTGTATGTAACACTTTTACTTCAATATTTATTTTTTTGTTGTCATGGAATTCAAGGCTGCTGAGCGCCAAGAAAACTCGAGGGGTCCTTCCAAATTTCTCGGCAAAAACTTGTCGTTGTATGATGTTGTGGTCAAATGGTCTGACAATATAAGTGCCGCTCTGAATATGCCTGCTGTCAGCTGGGTATGCTAGCCATGACACCTGGCATCTACTCCTGGCATCTCGATGAGGGATTCGAATGTCCACCTCAAAGCCATTTGTCGTAACATTTTCAAGTGTGGAGGAAATAAACAAATGCTGGCTTTCACGAACATGTGATAAACCACGCAGCCATAAAATAACGTTGGGTTTCAGCTTGAACGCATTCTGGAATGATAGACGTTTTACCACATAGTTAGAATCACCAACATAATCACCATTGAAGTCTTCAGAAGAGAGATAATCGCCAACTAAAATTTGCTCCATTAGCGATGTATCCGTTGAAAGCATCACTCACTGTGGCATACGTACCTTGAAATTCCTGTTCCTCTGCCGCTAATTCAATCCAAGTAACATTGCCAGAATCCACATGATCCCAACTCTCCTCATATCTTCTCCGTATGAGGGTGAATCCCGTCCCGGAAATTGGGCCTGCGTCCCAGTGCATATCAAGCGGTGAACCTTGTTCTAACGATAACCCACTGATGCCAATCATCAGACGAGGGGCTTCAGAATACGGAGGGTTAAATTTGATTGTGTGGGTATTAGGAGCCGAGGGAAGGGGAGGAATGTCCAATGTTGAAAATAATCCATCGCTGTGGTTTCGTAGTGGCTGTAAGGTTGCACTAAGTGCCAGTAATTCCTCTGCCTCTCTCATCTCACGGAAACTATCCGGTATCAACGCTGAATAATCCTTTAAAAGGGACCGTATGACATCTGTCAAGCCTCCCCAGACTGCCCAAATCAAGGGATGTATACAAACCTTAGAAAGCTCTGACCCTGCTATTCGACTGTCCCCTTCAAGGAGCCGTACGACCACCCTGCGGGAGTATTCCCACTCTTCTGCGAGGCAGCACTCCAGGAGCATCTTTATCACGCCTGACTGGCCCCTTCTGATGGCCAAATCTAACTGCCACTCTCTGTACTTTTTCATGTTGATATCGGCTCCTTGACCTAGGAGTTCCGAAATGGCGCTAAAGTGATCTTGATAGATTGCAAGCCATAGGGGGGTCCTTTCAGCAGAATAATCTGACCCTCTTAGGTCTGCTTGGCCAGTTTCTATTAACAGTCTCACGATATCTTCGCGTCCTTTCATGGCAGCATAAGACAGAGGTGTCATTTTATACTTATCGGCAAGGTCAAGATCAGCATTTATCCCCATTACCCGCCGCAGGGGTTGCCATAGACCTGACTCGGCGTAGTGAGACGCTAGAGTTCTGCCGGCATCATCTTTGATATTTGGACTCAGCTTCATTTCCAAAAGGGCAGAAACAATCTCTTCCCACCCATTCCGAGCAGCAAGCGGAAGACATTTGCTAAGCTTGTGGGGCATGATATTTCCAGCAAAACATAAATAAAAAAGAGCATCTGCTCGCCTGCAGTCTTTAATGGCATGATGAAATCCGTCCATCCACTCTTGGCTCTTCATTCTTGTGCCATTCATTCTTTTAGCAACTGTGCTATAGAGAACCACAATTGGATTTGTAGTGCCAAACCTGGCTGCCATCTGTTCGATTCCCCTTGCGCCAAATTCTTGCCTAACGTTGTGCTGCATCTGTGCAAGCGACCAGCGGTAGAGCTCACCAAGTTCTCGAAGAGCTACCATAAAATCGCTGGTTTCATCTGTATCTGCCGGATTTAACTTATGATAATACTGACACGCCCAGTTTAGAACGACTTCTGCGCTACTCCACTCGTCATCCTGTCGGTAATTTGAAGCCACTGGTGTCAATGCTGACAGCACCTTTTCCTGATAAGGAGGAATTTCAGATCTCAGTAATGGGATCAGGCAAGAAATGGCGTCAGAATGCGTTCCCAACCCATTGTCTGTGAAACATTTCGCAAGAGCTGAGATAACGGGATTCTCCAGGCGAAGATTGCCACCTGACTCACTGACAGATATTTTGTCTAGTTTTCGGAATCCTAGAGCCTTCATAGAATGTAGGAGCGCAACAAAAAGCTCCTGAGTGCATATATCAAGCAATGAGTGCTCTGTATCCTTCAGGAGAAAGCCTTTGACGTTGACTCTCTTTCCTTCAGGTGTATTGTTGCTCTCTTCCTCAGAAGTAGTGGTGCTTAATGCATCGTATATTAAGTTCCACCCACAGAATCTCTGGAATGCCGCGGTGGAATTATTTGAGCTCTCGCCAACTCTTTCGTAACTTTTACTTTCGTTGTCTTCTTTCGCTGCCTGATTTATATTTTGATCACTTTTTCCGGATTTCTCGTTAGACTTGTTTGGTGGAATCCAGTAATCGGCGAGGCTATATTTATGGCGGTTGTATAATCGCATGTCAAGTGACTGTTTGACATACTTCAAATCGCCAGAACCCAACCAGAGGCTCATATCAGTGTCGAAAGAATTGTCCCATTCATGTCCTCCATGGCACACAGATACAACTCTAAAGATTCTTGAGTTGAGGACCTTATTTGGAAGGCTCGGAATACCGCTGCTGGTTTTTTTTTTGTTATATGTGTCATACTCTCGTCGGGTAATGGACCAGAGCCAGAGTCCCAGAATTGCTTCAAGTTGAGAAGAATTGACACCCCAGTTGATACGATCAGGGCCTGTTGGTGGTTTCAGCTTGATAGAAACAGTCGTCTCTCCGTAATTGGATTCATCATCAGAAAATGCAGCTTTAATTCGCAAATGGAAGTCTTCTTTGTTCGATTGATTTCGTAATAGAATGGCCGCAGCCTGAGAAATCATTGCGCCGAGGCTTTTAGCTTTAGTGCGGACTCTTACTCTCTCATCTTTCCAGTACAGATAGCTTTCCGCGTGCATCTCTTCGCCAAAGTGGCCAGTCAGATTTGAGAGTCGAGTGCGGTTTTGTATCAGCTCATCATTATAAGCAACATTCTCCAATCGAATGGCTTTCTCATGCTGTCCTGTAATAGACCAAAGGAATTTCTTCTCAAGTATCTGCGATTGGTTCTTCTCAACGGATGTATCCTGGGAATTGTTCTTCGATTTCTGTGTGAGCTCCTGTTCCGCAATATCAAAAGCTAGCCAGTCAAGTTCATGGCCGGTAACCAGATCTTGCCACGTCTGTAAACGATTTTTGTTCTTGTCCAAACGCTTCATCCGTAACATCCCGCGTAGAATGCTCATAATAATAGTAATTCCTAGTTGGACAATTGAGATCCATGCGTTTAGGCCTCGCAAGCCGATGAATTGAGCGATGTAACCGAACAATATGAGCGAAACGGCAAAATATGTGACAAATTCGAAATTTTTATCAAAGTCTTTTGTCGATGAAGTCCAATTCATAAGTCGATCCTTCCTCTTTGCGTCGGAATATGCAAACGAGCCAAAAGATTGATCTCCAATGACTTGCGGTCCAGGCTGGATCCAGTATAACACGTCAGAAGACTCAGGTACCCGTTCATAATACTGTTCATTGGTTGTTTGCCCAATAAGTGCCGCGCAGCTCCATACGCCTAAACACAAAGCAATCGTTCCAGCAATAAAGATGCCTGGAGCATAGTTTCGAGAAGCCTCGCTATTCGGTTTTTGAAGGTTCCACTCCAGAAGCCACACCGCGGTGCCAGCAAAAACAAGGATACCAGCTTGAAGAATAAAGCCAACCACAGCGATAACATAAAAAGCCCAACCAGGTTGTCTTTTGATTCCCACATTGAGAGAGAGGTTCGGTTTTGGAGCGTGATCCAGGAAATTTCCAGAATTAGAGTGGCCGATCTTGTTAAAAACCGCATCCCATCTTCCTGAGGACCTCGTTCTCTTCCAGCATGTATTCAAGCTGCCATCCAGATAGCTAGTAAACAAGTGCAACCTCGGTTGTGCTATTTGTTGTCCTTGTTGTTGGTTCTGGTCGGCTTGGCCTCTGTCAGGAATATATATAAGTTCAATAATATCCGGTCGGCCAAGAACTCTAGTGATGCCACCTTTATTGAATAGCTCGCAGACGTCGGCACTCGTTGAAGTACATAGCTCGGCTTCTGTAGTACCTTGGCCTTCTTGCGCTCTACCAATAAACGCTCGGAGGGAGGAGCTTCCACACACTCGAATAACAGCTGTGATTGTACTAATGATGCCTATAGGGGCCATGGCGAAGATAAAATAGTCAATGAATGTAGTGCTCTCGCTAAGATATTGGCGGGTTATTTGATCTCCAAAAAGCGAAAGAAGGGGTCCAAGGTCCGAAGCTAAGTTGTTGGAGAAATCGGAGAGGCCATCAGCCCTGACGACGACGACGATGACTGCGTAAATAAGAAGAAAGAATGTAGACTTTGCCATTGTGGTCTGACAGGTGGCTCCTCAGCTTAAATTTGGAGATAAACAAATCAAAAGGAATCAGAAATGATATATTCAGAAATCACAAGACCAAAATGATGTGGCTATGGAACATCTTAAAGAGATCAGCTTTCGATGGAATTGTTGTCTATTATATACATTGGCTGGCTTAAGAAAGCCCGCCTGGGCAGCGAACGCCCAAGCACTCTGCATCAGTAGCGCATTAAAACTTGCATTGAGAGGCTTTCAACCCATGTTCGTGCAGCATGCCCCAGTCACCGAACGCAGCCTCGTCTACTTTTTTCCAATCACCGTCACCCATTGCATTATGGGTTGCGGGTCTTGAGTAGCATGAAATATCTCAAATTAATAATGTACTGGGTGTGACGAGCCTAAGTGAAGTAGTATTAAGCTTGGGTAGGAAAGCATAATAGTTTCTCTCGCTTCCCCTTCGATAACTATGACTCTTAAGTTCGAACTAGTAACGATATGTCCACTAAGGCTACAGTACACAGAGATTCGAATTCCTCTCATATGGCAAATATATTTAACGAAGCGTCTGGATTAATTGGGAGATAACCTAGTCGTTGAATACTGGTACTCGTGTCGTAATAAGCAAAGTGTGGTAATACAGGTATGATCTCTGGAGAGGGAGGTGCGAGATAACGCAAGTTCCCAGCGTGCATACGTAAAACTTAGTCGTGATATGCGTAAAGCTGACGTCCAGCAACTCTAATTAGATGATTGGTCGCATATTTACATGCTACTGTGTCTATTATTATCTCTGTGAGAAGGCATTCAACAGAATAGAATGCGATGCTATGTTACACTTACATGTACGTGTATGCAACTCCCCCGCGCGCCTCGGATGCGAGTCCCTCAGAATTGATACCCGACCCTTGACCTTTTGCCATCCATTTGGCCATATGACCAAGCGATAATCTGTAATTAGATATTGTTTCTAGACCATCTTATCTCGGCTACCACTCCTTGACTGTTTGTACTCGTAATGTTTCGTAACTCTACATCAAGCTAGCTAGTTCTCCTCCGCGATCCTCCCCTACCTAGTCTTTTCTTTCTTTATCTTTATTATAATATAAATTATAGTTATAACTTAAGAAATATGATAATTTATTTTATATATAATTAAATATATAATTCATAGTATTAGACAGAGCTACTAACTGTATGTGTTCAGCTGAACATTTATGAGATGACAAGCGGTGTACGAGGAGAGAAATGGTTTGTCCACATATATCCCAAAACACCATAAGGCCTTGCAAGCCCACATTGAGCTGCGATGATTACTTTGACAGAAAAAGTTTATTGATGATAGGTTGAGCTTATGCAAATCTCAAACTTGATACATCCCGACATCGGCCGACGATCACATCATGCGCCCTTGCAATTGACATATGCAGGCCTGGAAGCGGAGGGGTTAAAGAGGGCAAAGCCGCGTAGAGCCGTCAGTAACCCAATCTTAAATATTTACGATATCTTCCACGCCGGGTTGAAGAACGTAACTTCCCTTTCCTCTCCCATTTGATCGCTGCTACAACGTGTCACAGCTATGGCGACCATGTCGCTGGAGCTATCCCGGACTATCGGTGAGCACGGTGGTGCCACTGAAGATGAAGCCGAGCAGGATCGCTCCATCCAGACGCTCCCTCCAACTGATCAAGGGCCAAAAGCTTGGAGGTTTCTGTTCGGTTGCTTCATGATCGAAGCAGTACTCTGGGGTCTGTCGAGTGATATCTATCCTACCGACTAATAGCTAACAGCTTCCGAGGCATTCCTGTGAACTATGGTGTATTTCAGAACTACTACTCTCGCCAGCCAGAGTTCCAGGACAACACCAACATCGCCCTCATAGGTACACTGGCAACAAGTATCCAGTTCCTCGGAGCACCGTTTGCTACTCCCCTTGTCAAAAAGTATCACGCATGGCAACGACACATGGTCTGGACTGGATGCGCTCTCTGTGTCATCTCGCTCCTAGCCGCTTCCTTCTGCACGTCCATTGCCGGTCTCGCAGTGACCCAGGGCGCCTTATATGGGACTGGATTTCTCATAATGTACTTTCCTATTCTTTGCATGATGAATGAGTGGTTCGTCCGTCGCCGCGGTCTTGCGTATGGAATACTCTATGCTGGTGGTGGTCTTAGTGGTGTCGGTCTTCCATTCCTCATGGAATGGCTTCTTGCACGATTCGGTTACAAGATCACACTACGCGCATTGGCTGTAGGAGTGTTTCTTCTTATCGCACCTATTCAGCCATTACTTAAGGGACGACTTCCTCCTTCGCATTCCGGCGCCATTCGCGCCGTCGACTTGAGCTTTCTGGCTCAGTCTCACTTTTGGGTGCTCGCGTTGTCCAATCTGTGCCAAGGCTTTGCCTACTATATGCCGGGGCTTTATTTGCCAACTTACGCGTCTGCTCTTGGATATTCAAGTCGTACTGGAGCGCTGATTCTCGCCGCGAGTAACCTGGCTTCAACTCTTGGTCAGGTGAGCTTCGGCTACCTGACAGATCGAGTGGATAACGTCCACATTCTTGTGTTCGTATCGACCACAATTTCTGCCGTTGTGTCATTTACTCTATGGGGGATGGCACATTCTTTAACACTGTTGATCGTCTTCGCGATTGCATATGGCTGGTTTGCAGGGGCGTATCCCGTATACTGGCCGAGGTTTGGCTCACTGATATCTGAGGACCCTCAGCCTGTGTACAGCATGATGTCGTTTGGCAAAGGGGTCGGCAACGTCGTTGCGGGACCCATTTCAGCGACCTTGCTAACTCGTCCGCTCACGTCAGGCTACGGCATGGGCCGCTTCCAGCCGTTGATTGTGTTCGTTGGGTCATTGATGGGCGTGGCGTCCTTGGTCATTGTTGGCTGGCCACTGAGGCGCTTCACACCGGTACGCCGACGATTCACTTCTTAGGACTAAAGAAACTACCTGATATATCCGAGTATCACATCTATGCCTACGCTCTGTGTCGTCTCTTTGTTACAGTACACGGGTTTCTAATAGGATCACATTACGATCTGCACCCGTAAGAGGTGGTACATCAGAGACATACCGCTTTCTACGGCTGATATCTTGGGATTCAACAAAGTTGTGAATAATTTTGACGGAAGTCAACTGGGGAAGTACGCTATTTCCGAAGCGTGGTCGAATCCATTGCAGTTGATCGCATCCGCTGCTTCAGCGGCATTCATTAAGCTACATGATTACGTGCTTCGTACTTTGATGTAGCTTGGTGCCTCCGTGGGAAATTAAGTTATGACTTCATATTTATCGTAAATATCGTAACGGTTCCAGTTCAGCGCGCTGCTTTACTGGCTTTGGGTTCTGGGTGGTGTTTGTAGAAGCACAGAGTGCAGCAGTTCCTTCCGGGGGCTTTACGTGGTCTGTCCGTCGGGACCGTCAACGAGCAATTGAGACTACATGTAGGTACATGTACTTGTGCTAAGTCTCGCATCTTGTAGCGTGAGGAGTGTTGAGAGCTTTAAACTACCTATAGAGTTGCAATGCCTTTAGTCAACACGGAGCAATCATTGGCTCTTGCTATTGGAGGTGACTTTCTAAGTCAGTCTTATACTCTCGCTCTTTGAACTATTCGTCATGACCCTTTGGTGGGTATTTGTGATCATCTCATTTGTAGGTACAGCCTCAATTCTACCCACTCTCTGTATCTCCCTGCTATCAAGACGTCTCTGACATGTCATGCTTCCAAACTTATTTACCAGCGTTCAGGAACCCGCAGTACTTGGCCCGGGTAGATCAAATCAGGGTTGTCAATGCCATTGTGCCTGGCAATGGCCTCAAACGAGGTGCCATAGCGAGCAGCAATGCCACGGAGAGTGTCTCCCTGCTGGACAACAATGGTGTTTCCGTGACCGCGCGATCGAGAGCCAGAGCGTGAACGCGAGCGCGAGTGGTGGTGATGCTTCTTCCTTGACGAGCCGCTGGAACTGCTGCTGCTGGATCGGGAGCGACGGCGGGAGCGGCTTCGGGAGCGGCTGCGAGAGCCGCGGCGGCGGCGCTCCTCTTCATATCTGTGCTCCTCGTATCTCTTCTCCTCCTTGTACATCTTTGCGTCGTGCTTCTCCTCCTTTCGCTCCTCTCGCCAGTCCGAGACGCCGTCCTGCAGCTTTGATCCCGCAATGGCTCCGACAATGGCTCCAACAACACCACTTGTCTTGGCGTGGCCGGTGGCCTGGCCTCCAAACTTGGCACCGCCGAAAGCTCCAGCGGCACCTCCAGCCAGAGCTCCCATCAAGCCTCGCTCGCCCTCCTGGGGTCCGCCGTATCCCTGCTGAGGTCCGCCATAGCCTTGCTGAGGGCCACCGTAGCCCTGCTGGCCCTCGTTGCCGTATGGCGGAGGGGGCTGCTGGTATTGTGTGTGATAGCCCTGCTGCTCGTTCGAAGCTCCCTCGTAGTATGCGTTGGCAGAACCGCCGGGTCGGTGGCCCTGCTGATTGTAGTCATTGTTCTGACCGTACTCGTTGCTGTAACCGTAGCCGCTCATGATTGCTTCAATTCGTAATGTTTCGTGGTAAAAGGACAAAGGGAGGATTCGAATCTAGCCGTGTAGAAGGAGTCTGACGAAAGCAAAAAGTCAACCGAGCAATTGAAGCGGGACAAGGCGCATTTTGTAAGAAACGACATCTACACTCGGTCCCTCGTAATACACAAGCTAGCTGGTCAACCCAATCCCCATCTCCACTCCCCCTGCGTTCAAGAGTGGCTTATGACCTTGGCCTACGACAGGGAGAAGTCGACACAGCCCCAATATCACGCTGCCACGTATGCCCGCCAATGGGTGGCGGCCTATGGGATCTCGGAAACGGCATGTTCAGGATGAGCGGGAATGCGGTTTCCTGCAGCACGATTCTCATGTCCAGATTCAAACTGTTGGACGGTTGGATCTTATCGATTGAGCTGCAAGGATGGACAGAGACCCCTCCATTTGCTGTCTGAGATGTGGCGGTGTATTATTTCCAGCACGGCGGGCACTCCGTATGGGTATGTGTGGGTTCATGTTAGTTGTTTGTTATACGAGTCGAATAAGGCCTCCAAGACCTCCAACTTTACAGCCAGACACACAATTTGAGACGTGAAGAATCTATGAGATTATATTTTCTTTCTATTGATAAAAATAAATCTAACTAAATGGAAAATAACAAAAGAGTTGAACAAAACATCATCCACAACAATAACATAACATAACTCGTGTCATACAAACATTCATCACATTTCATCCAACGCCGAGCTCCCATGAACCCCTCTTTCCTATTTGCGCCATAACATGTGCGATTTCTCCACCCCAGAAAACGGATCCATCTTGCAGCTCCTTCGTCGTGGTGGCGCGATTGGTCTGTCGCAGCCAGACGCTAAACTCTCATCCTCGGGCGAGTTTCAAGTACATTCTCGGGTCCAGCATATGAGGCTATACTTGGCTGAATCGCGGGCCTTGACGTGATCCACTGGGGAAACACTCGATATGTTTCACCAAACAGAGTCTGATGGTGGAGAAGAGACTTGACAGTTGAGCTAGTCCAAAGCCAGCCCGTGTCGTGAAAATCTCCGAATAATAAGCAATAAGCATACAGTGTAAGTGTATATGAAGAATAATTAACCGTAAACAAAGACTTGTCGAGTGCAAAAAAATAAGAAGAAGAAAAAGGATAACAGGTGACGGCAAAAAGGAGAGAAAGTAATACCCAGCATACGAAGCAGGGCTGTTTTGATCTTTTGCGAATGACTTCAGCTCATCGCCCCTTGCAGGTAGACCGCAACGGTATTGTTGTCTGTCCGCTGCTTCTTCGGCACTCAATATGCCAAGTTTGGACCTCTCCCAAGCCCTCCTATGGTCTGCCTTTCTCAGATTTTGGCCCATACACTTGGCAGGCCACCAGACCCAGCATGGCGAGATACACAAGCAAGGTGAGAACAACTTCCCGGGCAGATAGAGGCCATCGGCTGTTATCATAACCATAATGATAATCTGTGGAGAAAAATGATGCATCGTCCGCGCGACCACAGACACCGTTTCGAACGCTTCTATAATGTTCGATAGGATTGCGCCATAGGAACTCAGAGGCCTCAGTTTCGAAAGCAGTAGGAGAATACCTCGCGATATGGGCATTGGTATTAGCCTCAATATCGACCTTGGCATTATTAGCCTCGATGTCGCTTGGACGAAACTGAAATAGCCAGCGGACGCGACGAGCCACCAATCGAGACATGATGATCGAAATTGGTCGACCAAGCTTTTTGAAGCAGATAACCGTAAGAACCACGGTTGAAATCATGAAAAATTTCCTGAGTCGAGTCTCTTGTGATTCCGTATAGCCTTTTCGCTGTTCTTCAAGGAGAGTCCCATGAACATAGAGAAAACAGTAGTTTAGAGAAGCGAAAATCCACGGAATGACGCCTAGAAAAAAGGTATGTCTTGGCTGTGTTTCGCGATACTGGCCTCTGGCCAATCCAACCAATCCAATTATATGACAAAAAACCAGAACATTGAGCTTCCAGTGGTGTATGTCTGTGTATGGTTCCCCCGCACGCCAAAGTTCATCTTGTATCATGAAAGCATATGCGTTTAGAAAAAAGGAACCGAAGAGTAGCCCATGAGCAGCGCGGGGAGACAGAAATGGATATGCAACTGCTGGAAGTAAGACAGATATTGTACTGAGATACTCTGGGGGGATGATTCCACAGCAGGCGACGACAATGTTGTTTAATGTAGGATTTTCGAGTGTAGTAGCACTTTGCAGCCATTGCAGCCGTGCAGGAGTCATCTGCATCCGTTCAGAAGCCATCATGTTGGTGCTCTTTTGCGGAGGATTGAGAGTTTGCGATGATAGATTTCGTCGATTGCGTGTGAGATAGTAGAGTATCTGCTGGCTGTGAGATGAGAAGATATCGTAGAGAGTGATGGTGAGAGACGGTTGGGAAAGACGGGGCTCCGGTGAGAGCAGTACCAGCTTTATATATGTTTTGATGGGATTATCCGTCTACTGGCCGCCCTGTTGCCTTATACTTTCGCTGCCTTATACTTCCAACTTTGTACACAGATCTCGTACATGGCAACATGAGAGGATTATTCTAAGTTCATTAAACACAGATCTCATACTAGATTTTAACATAATGTTTAAACAGATCCTTATTGCTATGTTTGTGTGTATCTATCACGAAGTATAATAATCTCAATACCCATGCCCCACAAACTATCCGGAGTCATAATCCGCCCACTGCTTCTTTAATAAACTCAGTATACCGAGCCGGAGTTAAAACTGGTAAACCACCAGGTTCCACATGGTGATACACACAAGGAGCATGGAAATCGTGTCCCTGAATAAAGTAATCATTTCCGGGGTAAAAAAAGATCGCGGCAGCTCATCCCACTCAAAGAAGCCGTCTTTTTTGGAAACAATTGCGCCATATTCAATATCAGGTACACTGTCATCGATATCGGGCCTTAAACGTTCCAGATTTTCGAGATCATCCATGAAATCATCGAAAGTGTACGGAATATAGGCCTTGGCGTTGGCTTCGATGTCTTCCTGGTAGAACCGGAATAGCCAGGAGACGCGGCGCGCGGTAAGTCGAGACAAGAGTACTGCAAAGTGTCTACCGAGCAACATGAACCAGCCCGGAAAAGAGATTAAGCTTGAAATCGTGCAGAGTTTCATAACAGGGCCCAAGTCCAGTCCCGTAAAATACGCCATCTCAATTTCCTCCATACTGGGGAGAGCATACGCCCAAGAGCAACTCCAAAGGAGCATGACTAGCAGTAGGACACCGGGAAAGGTGTCCTTTGGTCGGACTTTTCTGCCAAGCCCTGCACCAACGAGAAAGTAGAGGATCGTCAAAAGAAATTGCCAAGCGTGTATGTGTACTTGTACATGAGGCTGTCCCTCAATATACAGCCTAGCTTGCTTGTAGTACGACCAAAAATTCAGTGCGGCCGACCAGACGAGCATTGCATGGGCTGCGCCGGAGGCGAGTAACGGATACGCGATTGCTGGGAGTACAGCTGCCGCTAGGCTGAGGCTTTCCGGAGTAGTAAGTCTGCTGACATCGAAGCCAGTGCTGTTAGAAGCGTTCGTATAATAGGACATAGAAGCCATTTCGGCTTGTTATTGCGCGAGGTGGTTGAAAGTGTGTGGTAGTTTGTTCCGTAAATCGTGTATGAGAGAGTAAATCGAACGTTGGGAGAAAGAAAAGCAGTGAGAAGGGAGAAGGAAGCAGCCCAGCTTTATATATATCTGGTTACGGGGCCTTTCGAAGGCGTTGATCCGTATTTTCCGTTATACTCTAAGGCTTTTAAAGACTTTTTATATATCCACCAGCACCGTACTCAGCCGCTAAGCCACGTTTCCAGATACTTTATCTTAGACCAATATCTATCGACTGTATCTGTGCATACTAGTTTAGGTCGATAGAAATGAGACTTATAATCATCAATGCCATATACCATTGACAAGAATATTGTTTTGAGTTCTATTCAACTAATAAGGTTCGTGGTGACTCAGAAGGATACGATTGGTAGCCAGAATGTAGACCTGATTAATAAGATTAAGGGAAGCCTCAAATATAGATGCGATTCGAAGAGGAAGTCTATCGGGAGATGTACATATATCCTTCGGATGTTACTCAATAGCATTTATACTGAACTTGACAGCTACCAGGAATGACGCACAAATTTAATTCAAGAGGTGGCAATGCAGATTAACTTCCCATGTAGAGGCCTTCTATGTGCCTCGCTCCAGGATGACCACGGTAAGTATTAGAGGGCTGATATTGACTTGGATAACCCCCATAGCAACGAGGACAGCTCTTTTAAATAGAGTGGCGCCCGCATGTGCTAGCCTTTGTACTTCGTATATTCAAGCCTTTCTTTTACTTCACCTTTCGTCGCAATTCCAAGGTATAGTTCAGGTTTGACTTTGCACTACTTTTCTATTGCATCCGAGCGCGATGATTATTATAAGGTTCGCATATATATAGCTGATACTAATGCAATAAAGGTCCTTATCAGTAACCCGCCGAGAAATTTAATCCAAAGGCGGAGTTGGAAATGTCAATCTAAAAAATACGTCCTCCAGTTCTCTCAATAAACCATCTTCAGCCTTCCCTCCCATAGCCACTTTAAAATTCGATCTCACATGAACTCTCACCATTAACTCCAAGTGTTCTTCCTCAGAAGCAAAAGGAAGATGGAATAGCCCACCGCGTATACCTTCCGTGCGGAGGCCTTCCTCCTCTCGCCTAGCCAGCAGTTCGACGTCGGGAATACCTGGATAGCGTCACCGTATTAACGTGAGATGGCAAAGGGTATGAGGTGGGGTGGGGTCAACATACCGCAGTCTCGAATTTTACCTGTCGCAATGATTAGTATCAATGTGGTGTGGCTCTTTACTTTGAGTTTATATTCCTACCTGGACGGTCAAAGATAACGGAATGAAATAGCGCATGAGAGACGATATAGTTAGTGTTGAAGGCCTCTATCCACAGGTTCTCTATCATATAATTTCGAGTTACAATGTCGTTAAGTACCGTGGTCTGCATCAAGTTATTTAACGTATTCTCAGTATAGAGCTGAGAGGCTGTACTGGTCAGTATAGCTCAACGTCCACGGATTGAAGTATTTAGGCCAGCAATATGATGCTTACTCTGAGCAAATATATCTTCTGGGCCTTCTCTTACTTCCTCAATCACAAGAAGGTCAACCTCATCTTGTGTTGCATCACGATATCCGAATTGCTCTTTCCTAAGCAACTTCAGATAAAGCCAGTACCGTGAGCAATACGAGGCCATAAACATAGTGGAGATGATTGACCTATTTCGCATTTGGATCATTTCACTGCAACCAACACTCAGTGATTCGATCACACTTTGGAAATGAACCATTTTCCCGGCTTGGGGAACGTCTCGATTAAATCGTGCTTTCCCACCTGGACAACAAGTAATCAGCATCAATAGTTTACAATTATCTCTCTCAATTTGCGAGGCTTTTACTTACCAAGCTTCTTGTATAGTTCAAAAAAGATAGCCACTGGATCATCATGAGAAAGACCATTCTTCAACCTCTGCATCACTCTTCGAAATTCTAGTTGCTTATCCGTTGATGGCCGCATAGAAATCCTCGGAACCATTTTCATAGTTCTCCATACAAGGGGCTTTTGAGAACCTAGGTGCTTGGCAAGAGTCTCTAACCCTCGCATAAACGAGTATCGACTGTCCGAATCATCGCCACCCACAATCTTGTGTGAGTCGCATGGTCCACTCACATAGGACTCCAGTATTTGTTTGATGTTTTCTTTGTTTCGGTAAGCGATTGTGCTGAATCCGTGTGCATTATCCAAAAAAATGTTGTTTATGGTGTTCACATGGCCATTTTTGATGGGATGATATGTAAAATGAAACTTATCGGTTGGCCGAAATTTCCCATCATATCCCGCAACAGCATGAGCCTCCCCATTGATAATTTCAGAGTAATTATTCCTGCACTTCTTTATTGGCAGATCTTCCAGCATTGATTTCGTGTCCTCACCGTAAACACGCTGGAACGATGACCAGAGGGCATCATTACGCGCCTGGTTAATTTCCCAATTGTAGTCTTCCTCAGGATTTGGTAGTGCAAGACACCGTAAGACGATTATCAGACGCGGTGATATGGGTGCAAATTCGTGATAACCGGCATGATAACCGGCTATCGTCTTGCCTGTGGCATCCCTGCTGAAAGTACTAGGACCCTCAAAAACATTGTAACAATTGTCTGTCAGGATAAACTCATCTGTCACCTCTGAAGGGGTACATATGGCCATATAATACATTTCGCAATGCATAATAAACCAATACGCGTCGTCAAAAAACATTTTGCGTGGGAGTTCTCTGATCCATTTGCGTTCAGGGTCCATTTCCAAGTTCATGATTGTTTCCAGATTGTGATACCACACATCCCTCGGTGTGGAGAAGTGGTGCTCCTTCATATATTCAAGAAGTAGCTCTCGATCATTGGAACAGTAATCCTCAGGCTTATCATGATAGAAGCGTTGGTGAAACCCAGAGCCGCGATACTTCAGTAGAAATAGAAACTTGCGAAGCAAATCTCTCTCAATTCTTGTCAGGGTCACAGCTGCGTCACCAGCTTCATGGTTTTTGACAATGCGGCGAAATATAGTGCTCGCTTGTGACTCCATTTTGCCAAACATTGTTTCGATGCGGCGTTGTTCATGCGATGCAGTTTTGGCTGGATCGTTGTACATATTGGGGGCTCCAAATATGCGCTTTCGCGGATAAGTTTCCAATCGAAAACGAGGAGGAGTCAGGTCCACACAGTTGACGACGAGGTCGCCGGGGAACTTGTCCTTTTCATGCTTGCATTTGCATTTTTTTCTTCCTTTGTGCTCGGCGTTTGGACATTGGAATGGATAAGAGTAATTCTTCAAGATGAATTGGGGAATAAAATGTTGATACTCCGTATTAGTGAAAGACATCGTGGCAGATTTGTATGAAATATGGGAGCCAACGATGACAGGATATGGAGACAGAAACAAAATAAGCAACTGGGGAGAGAGGGTGGATAGGGAGATGAATTCAGTCGCTCAACATGGATCTAGGCTTCAAATATATAGGTATATGTTAATCATTTTGGGAGGCCAACGCATAACGTACGAATCGCATCTCATTTATATGGTACAAGCCTCATATGACTGAAGGAGTGGGCCGTATTCTGGGTTTCCATTGGCAAACCCCAATCGTTAATGCAACGGCCTCCGAGGCCACCAATCATGTGTTGGCGATTGTCTCACCCAGCACACTCTGTACCACCCTCCCCTACCTTGCCTTATGCAAAGGCCCCCGAGCCTTCGCGAATCAGCTCTTAATGACAGCCCAAGCATTTGATGTCGCTAGCCCAAAGGAATTGCACAAGGCAGAAAATAACCCCCGCCTGAGACCATCGACAACCTTAAATACCCCGACTCGTCCAAGCGACCTCCGAACACTCTCTAGAATTTCTCCTCATCTTCTTTCCACCTTTTTTGCTTTTTACAGCACCCTTAGCTTTCATACTGCCAGAGGTAGTACCACATGGCCCAGCTACCACATCGGTATCTGGGCCATGTGGTACTACCCTTGGCTTCTTACCCGGGGCCTTGTTATTAGCAAGGTCCTGTTATCTATATCTCGATCATATCGAAGTGGCAACTGGTATGCATTCCAATTATGAGACTTGGATTTTGATGGGTGATTTGCTAACACGATTTTGATTCAAGAACTAATGATTTTCGGCATGAGATCCTACGTACAACTCAATGAACGCGAGAGCAAAGGTTCACTCGAAGGCGGTGGCGTTGCCAATCATCGGCAACAGATGGCCCCAAATTCAAGTGAACCGAAGAATAGCGCGAAAAAGTTGAGTTGTATGCTCGGAAACCTTGCCTCATCATATGGTCAGGATGTTACTTTCGCGATGACTCTTTTGAAGCTTTCAAATATGGTACGTTGTCGTCGACATGTCTAATACCAGATTCCAAAAAAGTATTGACCTTTTTCAGAAAGCCAGATTGCCGGACCCGGATAACGTCATTAAAAGGTGTCCAATTATCGTTCTCTGAAAAGAGTCGAAAATTTATAGATTTCGCAAACCAAAACTACTTATTCAACGCTGCATATAACAAAGCAGAAGCTCAGTGCCAATCATGGACGGAGCTTCATGCCAAAATCCAGATTTCATGTCCTTTTTGGACCACAATATCGACTGGGATCTTCTTATGGATTCAACTTTGTTCGGAGACAACTCCATGGATGAGCTACTGGCGGCCGCCGCTGGAAGCCACAACAGTTTAATGCCGAATTTTCCGGATACTGAAGAGGCTCTGATTTACGACAATGATATATCCTCACTACAATTCGACTTTAATCAGTTGCTACCAACAAGCAATAGTTCTCAATATCAGGCAATTGACCCGACTTTCGAGCTCGTTGGTGAGGATCGTACGGCATTAGACACTGCGACAAGTCCAAGCACCTGGAGTTCTGGCAATACAACTCTTTCACCAACAGACAAATTTCTCTCGTTGTCCCCTCCGACTGTCTTGAACTGCCAGTTACCAGAAATGTCCTCCCATAATGAAGGCCAAACAGAGAGTTTTGGTCGGTGCATGCCAATAACTCCGATGAATCCCCCAAGGAACCCTACATATGTCCAAAAACCAAGAAGACGTAAACGAAAAGACTCGGGGATGCTAAAGTGAGTGAACTTGAGATTGGTACGGGTATTCAAGGCTAATATATTTTCTTGTTGTGCAGGAGAGACGAAAGAAAAGTGACTAGGCCAGAGAAGTGTCATATATGTGGATGGGGCCATGCGCAGAGAAGAGATTGGGAACGTCACATGGTATCGAATCACCGTTTAGAGGCGGAGAGAATGGGACTTGATGTTTCGAAAGTATCGTGCAGAGTTTGTGGATTTGAATTTGATAACATTCGTCGCGATCGTTTAGTTAGGCATATGCAAAATATACACCCAAATTTTCTTTAAGTCAGCGTCCCAAACTCATGAGATATGAAGTTACTCCAGTGAAATGTAGGACCGGGTGCCTTGAAGAAGTTGACCCGTTGCATATGCTTCACTAACCCCTCCAAGCAACTATATTAAACCGCAGGTGGTAAGATCTCGACCCTCTCTAGTTTACGTTGACTCTTCCTCGCCTTCGTCAGAGTTAAATATATCGCTACTTCTGTCGTAATCGTCGCTATCATCGGCCGAGTTATATGTATACTCCAGGCCGCGATCTACAGCTCCACGGCTCAAGAGAATCTTTTTCACTCTTTCTTGGCAATGAAGCTTCCTCTGCTTTGCTGCGTCTAATGCAGTATTGTACTTCCCTCCTTCTAACTTTACGTTTGCTCCATGTTTGATCAAGAGCTCGACTACGTCCGCATGGCCATTAAAAGCAGCTGCTTGCAATGCAGTGCCGTATAAACCGCCCATCTGGTTTACATGTTTTTCAGCGCCATTTTTGAGCAACCGGTACACCACAGAGATGTGACCATGATACGAAGCTGCTTGGAGGGCAGTCCCGCAGCGACCGCCTATCGCATCTACCAATGCGCCATTTCTAAGAAGCAGTTCGACGATATATTCATATCCCTTGGATGATGCTGCCTGTAAGGCACTGCCATAGAAGCCGCCCGTTGCATTTATATCGTCTCCAACTTTTTCCACCAAAAAGCCGATTGCTTCGGCGATTTTCTCCTGTGTTTTCTTTTGATCGGCCGAGGAATCGGTGATCCTCGAAATTGCTGCTTGTATAGTGGTCCCATACCTATGCCCAGATATAGGGGGATTCGTTTTGACGCCATTCTCAATGAGCAGCTGATAGTCCTCTGGGCGGGCCCATTGCAAGATACTGCCAAACTTATCGGGGTATTCTTTCACTTCGGCTCCTAAACTAAGCATGATCTGGACCATGCCCTTCTTCTGACTGGCAGCGGCTGCATGTAAAATGCTTCCTCTTCTCCCATATGCATCAAGAGTAGCCCCGTGCTCTAAGAATAATCGCACAATGTCATCACGTCCGTGATAAACAGCCTCTTCCAAAGGAGACTCTTGCTTGCAGTTCTTCTTCATCGGATCTGCCCCTTTCTTTAAGAGCATCTCGATTACCGAAAGATTGTCTTTGGATTTAATAGCAGCTAGAAGTGGTAGCGCTTCTATGCAGTTTGGATCTGCATGGTTGTCTAGAAGAAGCCGACAGGCTCGAAGGGAGCAATTAGACGCAGCGGCACAGAGAGCGCTTCCATATCTTGGATCCTCGACACAGTTGACATCAGCTTTGTATTTGATCAACAACTCGATGACGGGTTCATTGTCGTCAAAAGAAGCAATAGCAAGCGGCGTGCCAAATTCCACGCTTTGAGCATTCGGGTTTGCTCCATTCTCCAGTAATATCCTTGTGATAGTAGTATCTTCCTCGACAGCAATATGAAGAGCAGTCCTATCCTCATATAAGCCAAGAATCTCGACGTTGGCCGAAACATCCTTGTCCTTCGCACTGGCGTCGTGTCCCTTGTCCAGCATGTATATAACCAAATTCTTCATTCTTCTCCAGACAACTTCTTGAAACACCCTAGCGGACACTTTGGCACCTCTATTCACGAGTAAGATGACAAGTTGCTCATCTTTTTGCTCGATTGCTGCCAATAGAGCCTTGGATGAATGATCGCTTGCGTCTCGACCTGCTCCTTTGTTCAGGAATGTTGTAACGTATTTTTTTGGAAGGTAATAAATGACCGAGGGCAACAGCCTATCAAGAAGGCCACCTGTATTGTCAAGTTGTGGTCGAGCATCGAGAAGGGCCTGAAGCATTCCTCTTTTCTTGTCCAGAAGTATTTCCCTCTCCTGTTCCCGAGGCATTTCCCCCTTGGGGAAATATAGCTCCCAACCCCTCTTTTCCATTATTTCGACATAGATAGGATGCTTGTGATCAATTACGGGATATTCTCGTAGCATATTCGCCACTATCCTCTGACCATTATCCTCATCTTCAACTGCTCTTGTAAGAATATCGCCAATAACATCGAGATTATCCTTTTTTATTAGCATGTTAAAAATATCTCGGTAGCCCATAATAATGGCCAATGTAGATGGATATAGCTCCTTGTAGAATACTTTGTCCTTTTGAAGTGAGTCTGTTGAATCTTGCCGTCTTGAGAGGTCATTAGTAGCATGTCTGAAGATGTTCCACTGGGATGCTTCAGGGCCGTAGCCTTTAACAGAGGGGGCAATTCCAGCCTTTAGTAGAACATCAACGAGGTCTTTTCTATTGTCTCTTACCGCGCGCATAAGCAGCGTGGCTCTTTCATTTCCTCCCAAAGATCGAAATTCTTCAGGTTCCTCATCGAGTAGGTGGCAAATGACTCCACGAAGTTGTAATTCGACAGCATTGTAAAGTCGAGATCCACGAACCTTATAAAAATACGGTTCCACCATCCCAGGCAGAAGTGTTTGTCCCGTGCTCCAAGGGTAATAGGCGTTGATGTAATTTTGAAATAACCCTTCGTTGGAATATAGGTGTAGAATTTCGCTCTTAAGGGTTTCTATCTCGGTCTCATAGGGAACGTGCCAACGCCATCTTTTTGCGGCATACTGGAGCAGGGGGTAATTTCGCGTTCGTTCTGCGAATGTTTTGTCTCCATATACACATTCCTTTTCGAACTCGCCCACTGATAGGTATCTCAGACAAACTTTTGCAATGTACAGGTCCGGGTCCATAGCAGATCCGAATACTTGAGGGTTGCTCTTGAGATACTCTTGAATCGAAAAATGAGCTAGTTGAAGATTGTTTTCACCATCGCTCACGATTAAACCACAGCACACATCGACCAAGTCTTCAATATCTGGTATGTTGTCTTCGTCAATGTCATCCAACGTTCCCTCTCCCTCTCTAAGCTCAATAGACAGTCCATGGGATAAAGCGTCAAAGTTTAGTTGTTCTTTCGTATAAACAAGCCACAACAGTGTGCGCAATGCAAAATCTTCATCGGCAATACGGGACATGATGCCACCAAAGTATTCGGAAATAGTTTTTGGCAAGTTTCGTAACACTGCACGAATTTTGGTTGCCGTCAGACGTTTTAAAACTTCTTTTAGCTGAAAAGATGCCCATAGAAACCTATAACTACCTAGTTAGCCTCACGATCATATAAGTTCCTGGGATAAGGACTTCAAGTTGAGGAGCACCACGCACATGCCATCAGCTTTGGAGACGATAGTTTCAATCACTTCTTCTTTAAGTTCATTGTTTTGCATAACCTTATAGCAACCCTTCGCTATACTGTGGTCAATGAGGCGCCTTATATCTTCGGTATGGGCCTTTATCTCGACAGGTATCCATCCAGAGAATGTTTTTCCGGGATCGGTTTGCCGGCTGGTGATCAATATCCGAGCCCCGATGTTTTGGAGATGGTTGACTATCTCCAAAACTTCATTTTGGAAGTCTCTAATACATTCATCCATCGCATCAAGTACAACAAACGATTGCTTAAACTTCTTTAGAAGGGCGTCAATCTCGCGCATAAGAACAGATGTGTCGGGGCCGGTGTCTTTGCCTCTGCCCTTGCCTTTGTTTTCATATAACTCCACAAGAGTATCAGGGAGTGTTGGAATTTGGCCAATGAGCTGCATCAGAAAACTTGAAAGGATCAGAGTACGCTCTTGGGGAGAGCTGTAGTCGAAATACCAGTAGAGGACAGCGCTACTTGGGTCATTCTTAAATGTTTTCTCAAGAGTATCAATCACACCGCACCTAATGAGAGTGTTAATCAAATATGAGCATAAAGCAGCTGCAGTTGAGTTTACCTACGCAAGATGACTTTTGCCCGCTCCAGGGAGTCCATGACACCAGAGCAAACGATACTCATCGTTCCTATTCAGCATAAATCCTTGTAATTCTGGCAACTGCAAGAACCACAAACCGGTATCTGGCACCCTGGTCTTTGTTATTTGTTCATTCTTTACTTCGTAATTGCCAATATATTTTGCTAGCCAGTCAATAACCTTGGTGCTTTTGTCATCTAAATGAAGATCAGCATGTCACTCTAGCCGAGATGTCAAGACTTATATTTTACCTCGATGGTGTTTTTCTTGAATCTCAGATAAAGTGTTGATTTTAGAGTGAATGAGAGCCATTGAATTCCTGAAATCAAGTTAACAAAGCATCGATAGACGAAAAAAATTATATCTTGGCTTTGAAGTCGGTCCTTACCACGTATCAATTGCAAGCGCATTGTTAAACACTACTTGATACTCCTTTAATTTCTGAATCATTTTCTCCAGTTCTGGTTTCCGAAAAGGCCAGATAACTTTTCCTCTTTTCGAATCAATGTTTCTCTCAATCATGCGCTGCCATTTTTCTGCATCCGTTTTACAGCGGCTCAACTGGGGGCCGAGCGCCTTGGCTACATCGGAGCAATCTGGTGACGAGACATTGGTGTTGGATATGGCGCTTAGGAGTTTATCCAGCGGTATTTTTAGAGCACAGAGCTCGTCCAAGAATTCTTTCTGCTCCTTTTTGGCGTGGGTAACGCTGGATGCATACTTGAAAGTGGTTGATATAGCGGCTGCGACGGCGCTATTCAAGGCCGCAATATCAGAACCAAGCAGGAGAGGATTCATCGGAACTAGTTTAGCAAATTATTGTCGAAAAATAACTTATGTCTGTGATGAAAAGATGGAGTAGTTGGCGTTTCCGTTGGCAACTTACGGCTATACAAGTACGCGTTCATGAATGCCTGCGGTATGCCTATGAGTTAGCCTCGCAGCAAATTCACATGCGATGGGGGTGGGGGTTGTGACATGGGCACACCAACAACTTGATTGAACCAACAACATGGAAAATCAGGCTACCAATGAGGATGAGCAAAAACATAGTTATTACAAATGTAAGCATGATATCACAAGCCCTGATGACCAAGAGTGAGGAGCATATTGCATCTTAAAATCTTGGTGGTATATATATATAATGGGAAATGTTATCCAACACCCTAGCGACTGCGTGGAATTCAAGTATTAGAATAGGATGTAAAAAGAATATGATAGAAGCCCCAATTCTGCTACTATCACTACTTTCAGCTACTATTGCTACCTTCTTCTAGTGTCTACAATTATAAATATATTCTAATATCTGCTGCTATTGCAGTTTCTCTCTAGTATCTGAGATTATTCTTTAGTCCGTATAGCTTTCATGTAAGACATGGGATACTGGATAACAAACTTGGGGGGCTGAATAACTGCTCCCTATATAATTTGCAACTAGTATGTGCAATCCCAATCAGCATCATACCATACTCACTGACACAACCGTACCATCCCATCAAACCTTGGTCCATTTGAAGCCAACAAGCGTATATCGCGCCCAAATGAAAATAAAGCATCCCATCATCATAGACAAGCCACAAAACAACTGCAGGCCGAGATAGTCGCCATGTTGCGATGACACAATCGCGCCGCCAATGGGACTTCCAATCAGTGCTCCGATGGCTTGAATCGAAAACGCTACGCCGACTCGAGTGCCAATGTGCCTAATGTCGGAAATTTGAGCTACAAGCGTTGGCCCAAGAGAGATGACACCTCCAGAGGAGAAGCCGAATATGATGACGAAAACGATGATGCCAGCAACACTCTTGACGGGAATCCAGATAGCGAGACAGGAAATAGCAGAGATGAAGGTGATGATGATCATCACATTGAACCTGCCCATCTTGTCGGCTACAACGCCTGGGAGAATTCGCCCAAAGATACTCATGGCATTGAGGATTGGTATCAGATATGGGACCAATTTCGGAGAGAAGCCGGCATTTTGAGCTTGAAGAATAACATAGTTGAAGGGCAAAAACATTCCCATATAGAAGAAGAATGATGCGGCAGTGGTGGTTACCAATCGGATATCCTTGAGGTGCTTCGCGTACTCTCTGAGGACGAATCGGCGTGGGCGCGGTGGCAATCTCGACTTGACTGTCAAGCATGCAATGCCCAGCAGCAGCATAAACATAAAGCCAAGTGTACGCATCATCCACGGAAAGCCAATCTTGATGATCAGTTTATTCATCATGATTGGCAAAACGACGCCGCCAACAGATGAGCCCGAAACCATGACACCGTAAGCGGCAGCGCGTCTCCTAAGAAACCAACTGACGATGGAGGACATGCAGGCATTGAAGACGGCGCTAGATCCAATGGCAGAGACAATCGCCTGGGCGAGGAAGAATTGGTAGTACTCTTTGGAGAGTGAGGTCATCATGAGGCCGAAGATGTAAGTAACGGAGCCTCCCCAGAGGAGCCATCGTGGTCCATAATTGTCGAAAATAAGGCCAAACTATAAAAGTCAGCAGTGTAATGCATAAATGCTTTCCCAAATTTCTTCTGTTATTCCCAGAAGTCAGAATGTCACTTACTATTGCCCCGCAAAAGATCATCAAGAATATCAACACTGACAGAATCCAGCTCACAACAGAAGAAGAGTATTCCTTCAATGGGTCGGAGACGTAATATTCTTCAAATACACCCACGCAATTGATCAGACCAAAAGTGCAAAACAGAGCGCACCATCCACCAAAGACAACCAGCCAAGCTTCTAATCCGCCTTCAGGAAAGTCTCCAGGGGGAGGAGGTTTGGGGGCAGCCTCGACGTCCAAGTTGGCAAGGGCAATCTGTTCTCCGGTGCCAGAACCTTCGGCGTTGGAACCCTTGTGAGAGTGAGAGTCAATGTCTTCTTTTAATTCCATCTTGTTGTTTATTTCGGCCGTATCGGCTGGGGAGGAGGAAGCAAGCATCGTAGGTAGAAGTGCAATTGTAAGTCGAGTCAAGGACTGTTGCTCTATAGCAGAAAGAAATAGTGTATCTGGTCGTTAAACGAAGGATATAGAATAGATATTAAATATTAACTGAAATAGGCAACTTGGACGGTATAACAAGTAAAAGAAAGGCGATTCCGCACGAATCGGGATTCTTTATGTCGAGGCCAGATCGATCTTATACATATGAGCGGCCTCTTTTATCTTATATAATTAAAAGATAAAAAATTCATAGACGTAACGCGATCACCATGGTGTATTAGTGTGTACTCAGATCAGGGATTGCCTCTTTCAGCAAACTGTGCCTTATTCGGGCATTTCGCGAAATCCCCGTGTTAGTCGGAGCTAGCCTCGGCGAGAAGCTAACACTACCATTCGCAGATCATATGCGTGCAGTAGTAAGCGGGACCTATTGATAGCCCTGTAACAGCGCCTAAGCTTGAAGATTAGGCAGTCTGATTGAGTAGAGCAGATTGATGGGGCCGAGTGGGAAGCGAAGTAGACGAGGGCCGAGTACGTGTACGAAGGAATGCAGCAGGCCCAAGCCGGGGTCATGCTAATCCTCCCAAGCCTCTCCTATCAAACGCTTGGTGCCGATCATAGATTTACTTAGGTGACCGTTTGATCATTCTTTCTCATTTACTCACCGGATCTGTTCAATATGCCGTTCGGCTTCGTGCTCGGAGGAAACTGATAGACGTTCTTTCCATACACCGCATTGATCACAACTAGGTCTACATCGCCAGCGCTCAGAGTTCCATGGAAAGATTCAGATCCTGCGTCTCGCAGACAAGATTCTAGTGCACGAAGCACGCCGATTGATAATCAGCGTAATGATCTCATAATAGTATACAACATACAGGCTTGCTCCGCAAGCAATTTTTTTTAACCACCGGCCCTTTTTGGCATCCCAATGTTCATCGAACAAATTCCTTCAAGTCCTTCCTGTCCTCGAACGTTACTTTTCCATCCTTGTTTGTTGGCTCCACACGAATTCCGGAAGCAATCTCATCGACTACCTTCGCAGGCTGTGTGCTTTCAGGCTTGCTGGCCAATTCCAAGGCAGACGCCAGTGTACCGGCCTGTGAATCAGCAATCTCGTTGACCTGTTCGTTGGTGAGGCTATCGACAACACGAACGCCCCGGCTTGACATGAGAATAGTGCTCGGCCCCTTGAAATGCAAGAACAGTCGGTCGCCCCAGATTGTCCGTCGGGTCATTGTTCGGAGACTGTAGAAAGTACGGGCAAGGAATTTGTAGACTTGTGAATCCCGTGCCTTCTTCATAAATTCTGTCTCCGGGATCCAGGAAGTAAGGGATGGGATTTGGAATCGTAGACTGGCGCTCTTGAACCTGAACGGCAGAGGCTGGTGTTTTGTGACGGAATATGCAACAACACTACCAGGGTGGGCGACAAATTCTTCACCCTCGGAGAGATGTAGTTGATAAATCTGTCCAGGCGCTGATAGCGCTGCCAACCCACGACCAGTCACAAATGTGCTGCCCCAATGCGCCACGGAGAGTCGTCTCTGGATCCGTGATGAAAGGGACAGAGTGTGGCCCGTCCAAGCCAGCAGGGCATTGCGCTGGATCACCATCCAATCGGTCGTTCCGTCCAGGTGCAAGATGGTAAAGGTCGTGGTGGGGGATTTGGTCGAGATCAAGGCGGTAATCGGCGAAGTGGCAGATATGCGCTGATAGATGAATGGGACCCCAAACGGAGCTCGTGAAAGGGGATTTAGTAGTGACAGAGTCGATTGTGCCTGCGAAACCATCAAACATTAATATTTCGGCTCCATTGTTGTCATCGCATCGTCAGCGCTCTCACATTGTCCGGGTTCCCCGCCACTGCGACCAGCGTCCCACGTCGTGTATAAAGCCTCTGTGAAGCCGAAAGCGATACCGAGAGCAGCGAATACGGAGAGCCAATGACTTCGAATCGGGCATCTAGGAGTCCACAGACTGTCAGCACAAGCACCACCATACCATCACACCATCATAGCAGCAGCAAAGCCATACCAGCCGTATCCCTTAGGTTTTCAATTGCGCCAAAAGCATCCCCCCCGGCTGTCGTGCTCGGAGTTGCACTGATCTGAATGCCGCGGCATTGCCAGCAGACGTACTGCGCCGGCTGGCTACGCAATGCACGCGCTGTCCGTAGCAGCGGCGAAGGGCCCCTCATTGCGCCGTTTGTCGAGCTCTCGCGAGCTTGTCGAAAAGCTGAGTGGTGAGCTTCTGAAGTCCGTTCGGACGCTAAAATCCCGGCAATTCTCGCAATCGCTGCGGTCTTTCCCGGCTGTGGTGCGATAAAGCGATAAAGTACCTGGGTACCTGCTGCACGTGTTTGTTGCCGTGGTAACACAGCGCCAAAATACCCCAGCACAAGGCGGTATGTACCCCGTACCGAACCAGCCCCGTACCAGCCCTTGGCACTCCCAGCCCTCCAGCACGCCAAAAATCGGTCAATCTAATCTCTGCTACTACTAATTAATCTCCTCCAACGACCAGGACGCCGGATGCTCACTAAGCAGGATTTAGGAGCCTCGATCCCATCGCCATCCTCCGGCAGCGGTTGCCTCTCTCCTCCTCGCCTATAGTCCCAATTGATCGCCAATGTCGGTTCGCGTCGTCGCCAGGCTGCGGCCTCTCCTGTCTCAGGAGCTGGAGAAGGACATCATCGTTCGCACCGACAGCATCGAGCCCGAGAAACCGGCGACAATCGTCAAGATCCCGAACCCAAGAAACGAGAGCGAGGAGTTTTCCTTTACCTTCAATGGCGTCTACGGCTCAGAGACGACGCAGGAGACACTGTTTACTTCCGAAGGTGGGAACTATTTCTTTTTCTTCTCCGCCACTCTCCGCACCTAACGCGTCTTATGGACTAGCTGTGTTAACCTGAGCAGTGGCACCGCATGTAAAGTCACTGTTTCAGGGCCTCGATGTTACCATCTTCGCCTATGGTGTCACGGGTACAGGAAAGACGCACACGATGCGGGGAGGGATGAAACTGGCTGAACGAGGCGTGATCCCCCGGTTGCTTAGCAGCATCTTCCGCAGGGGGAAGAAGATTATGAAGGACACAGATGGAGAGACTACGGTAGACGTGGCGCTGTCCTACTACGAAATCTACAACGACAAGGTCTACGACTTGATGGAACCCCCTGAAAAGCGAACGGCGACTGGGCTGCCCCTCCGCGCAGAAGCCAACGGCAAGACGGTCGTGGTGGGTTTGACGGAACGAGCTTGCGAAGACCTGAAGGACTTTGAAACGTTGTATATCGAGGCCAACAACAACCGTGTAACAGCGGCCACAAAACTCAACGCCCACAGCAGTCGAAGCCACGCCATTCTACGGGTCAAGCTGACGCAGACAACCGGTAACATGGTTCTCGAAAGTACAGCATCCGCCATCGATCTGGCTGGTTCGGAAGACAATCGACGGACAGACAATGGCAAGGAGCGGATGGTGGAGTCGGCAGCCATCAACAAGAGCCTGTTTGTGCTCAGCCAGTGCATTGATGCCATTTCTCAAGGAGCCAAGAGGATACCATACCGAGAGTCCAAGATGACCCGGATTCTATCATTAGGTCAGAACAATGGCATCACCGTCATGATCCTCAACCTATCACCGCTGCGAAACTATCATTTGGATACTCTTAGCAGTTTGAATGTCAGCTCTCGGGCCAAGCGGATTGAGGTTCGCGAGATTGAGAACGAGGTCGTGTTTAAGCAGGCTCCTAGGACGAACTCGGCTACAGCCACTCGGCAGCCATTAAAGCCTCTGGCTAATGCTATAAATACCCACATCGCTGCCAGCGGAAATGCTGCGGCAAAGCCCGCGGAGGTGGCCAAGCCCGTTAAAGCTTTTAGTGTATACACGGATAAAGCGAAACCGTCAGCTATTGCACGACCCTCCCTTGGCTCCGCTCCTCCTCGCTCCTCCTCCAAGTCTCGGTCCTCTTCGCTGAAGCGATCATCGGACCATCACGACACGACCTCTCGACCTAGCAAACTTGCTCGGCCAATCATTCACCAAACCCCACAGCAGCAAGTTGCAAAACCTTCACGGCCTTCATTAGTGCCTCCAGCACCCTCAAAGCCCCCGCTGGCATCGCAACAAACCCTCACTGTGACAGCAGCAGAGATTGAGGCCTTGGTGGAGAAGAAAGTGAGTGAGATACTGGCGGCAAGGGAAGCAGCTGAGGAATCCATTCGACGAAGTCAGACTTCGCCTGAAGTGAGTGATGCAGTCCAGAGACGGCTAGAAGCTTTAGAAAGACGGATTGAGAACGAAGAGTGGAGGGAGGACGCCAAATCAGAGGGTCTGCGGTATCTGTTGTCAGCAAGACACCACAAGGAGCGTGGTGATGATACTGCCGCGCTCAAAGCCTACGAAATGGCTTTGCCATATTTTCCAAACCAGCCAAAGCTCCTAGGCAAGATTGAGCGCCTAAAAGCACGTATAGAAACTTCAGCGAGTTCAGGAGGCACATCCCCCGAGAGACGGGAGAGGAGAAAGGAACGCAAGCCGAGACGCAAGACTGTCAGCGATGAAGATGGAGACGACGCCGAAGCAGATGGGGAGGAGGAATGCCATGTTTCCACGCCAAAGATCAAGGCAGCCAAGCTAAAGGCTAGAAGAGAGCCAAACACCATTCTTACGGAGGACGATGAAGATAACACGCCGCGTACTCAACGACTTCTCGATTTGGTCAACTCACGAGATGCGACACAGATCCGGGGGCTCGTAGGATTCGGTGCGAAGAAGGCTCAAGACCTGGTAGACTACTTGGAGTTGGCGAGCACCGAGGGCGGCGGCGACATTGAGAATCTATCTCAGCTACGAACGATTCCCGGCTTAGGTGGGCGAACCGTAGACCGCGCATATGAGGGAATAGCAGCGAGGGCATAAAGTCATGGGCGGCGTTTTTCTTTATATAAAGGGCGTGCATGTGTTACCATCGTGCACTTGGATACCAGAAACGCGACCCCGGCGAGTGGTCGCACGAGCATTCTATGGCGTTGGGAGTTGTGATCACAGCAGCTAGAAGAGGAACAGTGTATTTGCAACACGTTGCTGCTGTTTGTTGATTGGCTTGAAGACGCATTATGCAGCGAGCATTGAGGGAATTGATTTTCACCCCTTGCATGAAATGTCATGCAGCCTCGATCTGATGAACCCTGTCTTGGCTTCTTTTTGTGTTTCATCTTGTCTGTCTCATCGTCTGTTTCTCAAGTGTGTGACGCCATTCTTTTTGTGTGCGGCTGGTTATTTGATGGCGTTGGTTTGTTTTTACTGACTGGATGGTATTACTGTGTAAGACTCACATTTTGTTAGATATTAGAAGGGTGTTTCTGTTTTCGTTTATATATATATACCTGATGATGAGGCATTGAGCGGCGCCGTGAATTTGCGTCAGCTATTTCTCAGTATACTTGATTGAAGGCGTTGAGTGTGATACAGCATCTTGTAGTTTATTCGTTTAGTAAATGCTGAGTGATAATAATCGGTAGCATACAGTATATGTGCCGCAATGCTCAGATGAGGCCATCACAGTGAGTGGACACCACCTTACACAGGCGCATAAAGAAAAGGTCACGATATCCTGCACAATCAAAACATCAACTAGCCACATCGACGTCATGAACAAAAACTAAATCGCAAACAGCAATCCCACGATCCCAATTCGATCTTCGTACCCATTGTACCTATACCTCGTATGAGCACCAAGAACATTCGTTCCGACATCCGGGCAATCAGAAGCTGCTACGCCTCCCCCCCAAACGCAAGACGCCTCCACGCATGAGAAAACCTCCAATCGCCACGCCGGGATAACTAGAAATACAAAACAAGGAAAACAGACACACGACCAACCCTCATACAAATGAATTTAACCCCTCCCATAATACCTAAATCGGGTGAGACATGGGGCTTCTCTCTTGTCTCACCTCACTTTTTACATGTGACTTAGAAATCCAGTCTCCATAAAACCTGGAAACCGTGGAAGTAGAGAGCATGAACTCGATTCATGAAACCTCAAATCTCCACCTGGAAAGTCATTTACACTACGTATGTTATATGCATACAGTACAGTTATTTCCCTCTTATACAAACATCCATGACTCTTCCAAAAGGCGAGACATCTATTACTTCTCGCCCCTCCACAAAAGAAACCTCCCATTGGTCCAAACCAAAACCACGAAACCATGTGCGGCTTCCCACCAAGTTTCATCTACCGCACGGCGGCTACGTCGGATAGGTCCCAGACAAAAGACAACGGCAACCCACTTCTTCCGGGACTGGTGGAGGAGGCGACTTGATTTTTGTGTTTTGACTACCTAGGTTGTTGTTATGGGATTGGATTGGATGGGATGGGCTGGCGTTTGCTCGTGTCATGCACGAGGTGGCAGCGGCACATACGTAATGCGCATGACGCGGCGGTACTGGAATAAACCTATCTAATTAGTATTGCTAAAGCCGGCGGCGATTTGGTGATGATTACTACTGTACGGCTTTTTTTGCTGTCTTTTGTGTCGCTGATATTGCGCTGATAAATGAGGGGAAAACACCCCGTTATAGATCTGACTTATACGGACATGCTGGCGGGCGGAACTGCCGGATTAAAATAGGAATACTCACAGAAATAGGCCATCAGGTGAGCATACTCGTACACACTTAGACGGAGCCCCGATGGAGCCGTATAAGCCTCAAACAACTGGGTCTGTAGCAGCAAGGTAGGTCAAATGTCTTTTTTGAGTAAATTCATCTCATAATTCTGGCATCTATGTACAAGAGACTGTATTGAGGAAAAATATGTTCAACCCAGAAGTCATAGCAGGCATGTTCATATGCTGCGCCCAGCTCCGTAAACTAAAAATCAAATATAAAAGGAAAAAGTAGAAGATGCTTTGAACCTAGCAGTGAGGAGCGTCCAGCGAATCTTTTCCAGGCCATGTCCAGACCTAAGAAACGTCATGGTGAAGCCAAAAAGAGAAAGGGCATCTAGAATCGAACGAGCGTGAAAAGTATGGCCTTTGATGAGATACAAATGATAATCGTGAGAACACGACTCGCGGTTTACTTCTGTACGTAGGGGTCGCCGTGGAAGGTCGTAACCAAAAGCTACCCAATGTGGTATCTTCCGCTTTTCGTCGTCTTGTAATCCAAACCGTACACCATCCAAAATGAAAATTTGGCTTTTGCCGTTTTTTTTGTTTGTATAAATCTTTGTTTGTGCTCTCTGTGGAGCTATTTTACCGAATCATGCTGGTTCGGCGCTGGACTGTCCTCTGCTGGTCCGTTCGGGATCCTCCAAAGCCGGGCATTGAGCTGAAGCGGTTCAGCTTCTTGCGCTCAGGCAGTGCCTCCATAGTAGGAGAGGTGGGCTCGGGGGTCATGGAGTGCATGGGAGATCGGGGAGTGGGAGAGGCGCGGTCGCCGTGGAGTGCGTCCAGGCGGGACGTGGTGGACTCTGTAGAGGAGCCGGTGCTGTTGGGAGTCTGGTAGACATACTCGCCATCAACATAGACGGCGTTGGACACGAAGGTGGAACGGCGGTTGCGGCGACGGGTGTAGCGTTGCTCAAGGCGGAAGAGCTCCAGCTTGGCCTGGATACGCTCAAAGAGACTCTGGCCCATGTTTGCGGTGTGGTGGAAAGGTAGAAATTTGTGGTAGATGTAGAGGTTTGCAGGTTGCAGCCGAAGCGAAGATTGTTGTTATTCCGTGGTCTCTTGGAGCTCGTTTCACGTCGGTGTAAGGAAAAGGCGTTCGAGTTCGGATCAGATGCGGATTCTCCCGTGTTTGTATGTTTGCAGAGACAAGATCCAAAGAGGTATCAAGTATAAAATCAGGTGATGGGAGGTGAAGCGGTCTTGAGGTATGTAAGGTGGAAGAAAAGGAAGTGGTACGTTTGGCAGGGGACGTATTTGGGAATTCCCGTTGTATTATAGTAGCGTTGAAGAGGTAAAGAGTGACAAGAGGTTGGGGACCTGCAGCTACAGGGGCGTTTTGCTTGATAAGGAATAGAGAAAAAAAAGGATGGGAAGAAAAAGAAGTTCAAGTTGAATGCAGAAGAGAGAAGAGTGGAAGGTCTTGAGCAAAGATCCTGGAATCGGCGGGCCGGGGGCAAAGATATGGATCAGCAGGTACGAGGTATGAGGTACGAGCTCATTAGCGGGGATGACACCGTGGTGGAGGTAGTCCGTACCAGGACAGAGCTTGGAGGTACCGCTACTCCCGGAGCGTACTGGTACCTGGCAGACCCAGAAGCGCATGGCAACGCTGCAACGGCACGCCACCAGCGGCCGGGGATCACCAGCGACAGGTATCGGGACCTCGCAGAGCTGGCAGCTGGCGGGCAAGCGAGAGCGCGGGCCTTGCTGTGGCCGGTACCAATACCTGCTGGACTCGAGGCCAGCAGCGCTAAGGCGCATAGTCTCTAGGGCTTGAATGAGCCGCAGGGGTCCCCACGTCGCTATGAGAAGGTGCCAATGGTGGTGGCCCAGCGAGGTATGGCGCTGCTTCGGGGGGATTTGGGCGAATGCATGCCTTGTGCAGGACTAGAATGGATTCTATTGTGCGATGTGGGCATTTTGAGGGGAATTAGAAAAGGAGGAGGCAAAAAAAGAAGAGTGAGAGAATTATAGTAGTAAAGAGAGAGAGTCAGAGAGTGAGACGAGTACATACTGTAGAGACGACGAGACGGCCTGCGTTGGGATCCAGCCCCAGCTCTTCCAGGACTTGGCCATCAAATTGCTTCGACATTTCGGCTCTGCCCATCAACCCTATCCATATCCATAAATGCCACATGCACGTGCCTGCTGCAACTACAGCGGCCTAGGCAGCAAATAAACCCAGTCCAAGGCCCTCCATGCAATCATGCAATACCTGTAAGGATACAGGCGCTGTGCTGGGGACTGTATGAATGCCCTGAAACCCTCACTCAGTCTGGCTCTCTCTCTCTCTCTCTCTCTCTCTCTCTTTCTCTCTTTCTCTCTCTCATTCTTCCCCTGTTGGTTGGCCTCGCCCTCGATGGATGAAACGCCTTGCTCCATATTGCGGGCTCTCTAGCGCAGGGGCTCCATCTTGGCCCAAGTGCCCGCGGCCACATCGCGCCTTTGTGGGTGGTTGGTCCGGCGAGTTGCTCGAGTTTACCTACTGTGGATGCGCTAATAAAGGTCGGCCCCGAAGCTATTCATCCCGGATTTCGCATTCCATGCTTGGCCAGGATCGGGCAAATGTCCTGAGACCAGCAGTGTTGAATACGGGTAAGCGACATTGGCTGGTGAAATTGGCTGAGCGCCAGGCTTGCTAGTGTTTTCCATTCATTGTTATCTTTCTCCTCCAGCTCCGTTATCGATCGAAACTTGCGACTTGCTTGGCCTTCATCGGTGCGATAAAACGGCGCCCTTTATTTGTCTCTGCTCTCGATCAAGGCCTGCACGGCATGAACGCCTCCAACGAGAACAAGACCTAAATTTAGTTATAGTTCACCTGTGCTCGTACAGAACATGCACGACAGTCCAGCTGCAGCAGCCACGCCGTACTCGTATTTGCGACAAACCCTGTCTCGTCCAGTGGTTCATTTTCATCCTCCCGTACTTGTACCTGGTGGCTGTCGTGCTACTTGCGGTAGTGCCTGAAAGCTACATAGCAGGCGCCTCGTAGTGCTGGAATAGCGCAATCCATCTTCCCCCTGCGTCGACAGTAGTCCGAACCTGTTCATGTCGATTTTAGCCGTTGCCAATTCCTCTTCTCTGCCCGCAGCTGCAAATCGACTGCGCCGCGGATTCGCTCTCTTCCTGGCCGGGCCTCGATTCGCCATGTTCAGCCCAATTTCCCCTTTTTGTGTCGGGCAAGTCATGTCTCGGTGGTGACATGCATGGGTGCGGCCTAGCACCAGCTTCCACGTGGATTCCAGAAGCGAGGCGCGCGATCTTGACGATTTTGGGGAGGGCTAGGATGGGAACCTCACCTTGTCCCTGCAGCGAATTGAGTGAGATGGTAAAGCAGTGAGTGATGCTGTCGATATTCCTCGTAGTATGTCATCAAGCCATGCGGTATTCCGTCCATATACGGACCAGCTTTGTACAGGCAGAGGCTGGAATGGGATTGTAGGCCCTTCGTGTTTGTCCACCTCAACATTGATACGAAAGCCATCTAGCGAACCGTCGTCGGAAGCTCCCGAGCACACAGATGCCCCAACGATCCTCGTCTTCCGTCCATTTGTGCGCTTGAGCACCACTTTTCCGTCGCACTCAACACTGTGGATGGCGCACGGGTGTGGAGTCGCCAAAACGATGGTCCGCAGGCTTAAATTTCGCCAAACGAAGCTGTCCGGGTAGCCTCATGTTTTTAATCCCTAGGTTATTTCACATCCATTACTAGCAGCTCTCGATGGGACCGCTAGCTGTCCTTGGCCGGTTTGTGGCACCGCCACTAATAAGATGATGGTTCCCGGGCTGTTGGAGCTGAGGAAGCTGAGAGATCAGAGGACTACCAGTGTTGTCTCATAACACTTGGAGGTATCATTTTGATTGTGCTGACCAATGATCCATATCAGACTACTAGGTATCAAGCATTAGGCGTGAGTAGTCTGGAGTATTTCGCAGGGGCAGCAAGCTCTGTCATCTCTCACAGGCCCCGAATATGTTGCAGATGAATCGTGTCATGTGTAGCAGCGACTCGATCTTGTGAGGTGCTTCTTGTATTGCGTCAGTCAAGTCTCTCGAACAAACTCGTCTTGCCGCTATCCGGTATCCGTTATCCGTTATCTGCTATCCGCCTTGGAAGTTGTACATGCGGGAAAGAGCGGATCAAGCTTGTCAACGCCTTCATAACGAGGATTAGCGAATATGACATCAAATACTTCACAACAGGCAAGTGCAGCTGCTGAAATCTACATAGCCTTGCCTCTCGTGAGAGCACTTACCCCGTGAGCTTTATCATGATTCCCGTGACGACAAGAGCAAATAAAGCAAAGTACCTAAGATAAGATAAAAGATAAAAGACGACGACAGAGCGAATATGCCGATACCCGTGAGGAAGGGGCAGACAAGAGCTTCCGTGCCGTCTCGACGGGAATCGAAAAGTTTGTTCGTTTTTATACTTGAGATGACGAGATCAGTGACTGCGATAATTAAAAGCAACTCTGTGATGCTGTTCATGTTCCATTTTGCACCGTTCTTTTGCAACGTCTTGCCATTTTGCATTATTTGATGTCAATCGCTCTTGTTGGAGTTCCCAGATTGGTTGAGACACAAGCAACCGCCCGTTGTCTTATCGGACCAAGACATCGCGAGACACTTCAGACTGTGATTTTGAAGAGACAGCTCTGCAACTAAAAACTCTTTGAGCCCATCTTCTCCTCAATTGCGTCGTGCTGGGCCAAGTGCCATAACTCGCCATGCGGGCTCTCAATTTCCTGGGTCTCGCCATTCTCGTTGCAGGCGTCGCTTCGCTGAAGAATGATCAGAAGGGAACGACAGATAAGCCTACAAAGAACATCAATGCTGCAACAAACAAGTACATAGTTGAGTTCGAAAAGGTATGCCGTTGCACCGCCCTGTCTGCCTTTTCTGCAGCCATTTGACACATTCATCGTGTAGGGTAGTATTGCCTATATGACCCGCCAGTTTGCCTCGCCGTCATCAGTGAATAGCACCTACTTCAGGCAATTCGACTGCGGCGACCTTTTCAATGGGGTGGTTATCGAAACCGAAGTTGACAATGTCGATACTCTCAGTGTAGTTCACGGTGTGGCCAATGTTTGGCCAATGAAAACTATCCCAATGGCATCTGCCATACAGCAAGTCAAGGCCGCTCCAGACCCCAAGAACCACAATTACTCTGTGCACCAATGGACCGGCGTTGATCAACTCCACGCTCGAGGTATTCGAGGTAAAGATGTTACCATTGCCATCATTGACACTGGCCTTGATTATACGCATGAAGCGGTCAGTCTTCATTCTCTGTGACATACCGGCCCCTTGCACTAACTATCCTTTACAGCTTGGCGGATGCTTTGGACCTGGCTGCAAGGTTGCTGGAGGTTATGATCTCGTTGGTAAAAACTGTAAGCTCAGTTTTTGGTCGCTAGCAAATTACTTAAGATGAAGACTGACATGAAGTTCGAGGGAACTCTCACAATGAGAAACGATACCCAAAAGACCCAGATCAAGACCCCATGGACCATCACGGCCATGGAACTCATGTGGCCGGAATTATTGCCGCTGAAAACGACTGGTAATCTGCTAATCTCACCACGCCATTGTGCTTGAACTAATTTGTTCCATCAAAGGCTGACTGGGGTGGCTCCTGACGCACAACTTCTTTCTTTCAAGGTGTTTGCCGACGTATGTGCTGCGATGTTCCCATTAACATACTCCCGCCCGCTAATAAGCTATCGACAGGATCCCTGGGATACTGACGAAGATGTGCTCATTCAAGCATTTTGTGACGCATACGGCGCCGGGGTAAAGCTACCAGGACGTGTCTAGGACCCATTCTACAGCTAACCATTGTATAGGCCGACGTCATTACAGCAAGCATCGGCAGACCTGATGGGTTTGTTGATGATCCCTGGGCCTTGGTTGCTAACCGAATTGCGGAAAAGGGTGTCGTAGTCACGATTTCGGCCGGGAACGAAGGCAATACTGGACCGTTCTTCTCAAGCAGTGGCGCAAACGGCCACAATGTCCTGTCTGTAGCTGCCATCAACGTTACCGGGAATCCAAACATCAGCACCTCCGATCCCAGCGCAGCACCGATCCCCGCCTTATTCACATCATGGGGACCGACTAATGAGTTGCTACTCAAGCCTGATATCGGTGCCCCCGGCTTTGAAATACTCAGCACTATACCGGGCAATGACTACGTTTCGATGAGTGGGACATCCATGGCCGCACCATATATCGCAGGTATTGCAGCGCTGTACATATCCAAGCACGGTGGTCGTGAGCTGCATGGCTCTGGATTCGCAAAAATGCTTTCCAACCGCATTGTTTCCAGTGGCGTGAGTATTGGGTGGGCAGTTGGTGATACTGATCTCAAATTCAGAGCCCCTCCCTTTCAAGTGGGTACCGGTCTTGTCAACGCGATCAAGGTAATCGACTATGACACTCAGTTGGAATTTGAGCCTTTTTCGCTGTCGGATTCCATACAATTCCGATCAACCTGGACTGCAAACGTGACAAACTCAGGGAACCAAACCGTGGTTTACTCCTTTGAGCTTGAGGCCCAGGCTGGGGTAGAAATCCTGGATCCTCACTACGGCATAAAAACCGCCTACAAACTTGAGCCATTGCGAATTGTGCCCCCGGTTTCATTGCCCAGTGATGTTGTGGTAGCACCGGGGGAGACGGAAGAAGTCGAGTAACATCCTCCTACCATTTCACATTTATGCTATATGTGGCTAATTAAATTCAGATTCACCTTTGGTCTTCCTGAACACATAAACGATGATTACCTACCTCTATATGGTGGTAAAGTTTGGATAAGAGGGAGTAACGGTGATGATCTCTCCATTCCCTACGGAGGTGCGTTTAGCCCCAAAATAGGTCTGGCATATAGTTATCAACATATTGATGCGTCTTTGCGCTTAATAGGGGCGGCATACGATACCGAAAAGGCTTTTGATAGCATGTTCTTGGGGGAGCCCTTCATCACAGATCGGGGTGCTAACTGGACGTGAGTGAACTATGTTGGAAGTTTTGAGAGGTCATCTAACGTTGATGGTAAACAGCTGGTCATTCAATACCGACAAGAGTCGATTTGACTTTGTCGAGTTAAACGCCCGTCTCGACTACCCATGCTTCCATCTCCGCTGGGATGTCAGTATTCCCCCCAATCCAATGCAGGTCATCAAACCGCTAATATAAACCATCTCTTCAGATATACACCCCGTTCTGGACTGAGATCCATTGGGATTATCCTCCCGTTGTTGGGGAATCTGGCTACGTTGGTGCGGCGGCTACCATGCGAGATGCCGACACCTTTTGGTATTACGACCCTAGCCGCATGGACAAAGAGCAAACAGTCTCGTTTCCTATGATGAGAGTTCCACGAGGGTATGCTAAGCACTGGTGGTTTGGCAAGCTGGCAAACGGAAGCTATCTCGCGCCAGGCAATTATACGTGAGGCAATGATAACCAGGGCGAGACTCCTGGATAATGAGCTGATCTTGTTTTAGCCTGCGATTCGCTGCCTTGCGTCCTTACGGCAATCCTAGCATCTCAGACCATTGGGATATTATGCGCCTGCCTGTGCGAAACATTCAAGTCTTGCCATACAACCAAACGAACTCCACCACGCACGGAGGACACTAGATCATCACATATCTCTGACTTTTACGGATCCGATGATATGTATAGCTGGTCTTGGCCATCTTGGAACATGTATAGAGATAACACCCAATTTTGGAAGTTAGACACGGTAACTGAAGTTGGACCATCTTACTACGCAAGGTAATCATGCTGAGAAGGGAAATGCCCTGATATGGAGCTCGTATCAAGTTTATATCACTAGTCGATCTCTTTGTAACCCCTTAATCTCTTCGTGTGCTGGGTTGCGCCTCCGTCTTCCGCTTCTTCGACTTGGAGTCTGTGCCGTTCCTTTCTGCACCACGCTTGTTGCTGGCAGATTCCCCATCTAACCCATCTTGGTCATGCTCATCTTCGTTATTATCAGCATTCTCCCCGTAGTCGCTCTCGTATTCTCCCATAACCTCGGCTTCATCAGGGGATGGAAACAGCGTTCTCCAGCTTCCATCCAGAACCTTGTCATCGTTGCCGTATAACCCCACCGAATATGCGTTCTTCATGGCAGCCATGCAGATGTTTCGCCGCTCGTTGAAATCAAACATGGGCTTCGGGTACGTCCCTTCTTGATGCTCCGAGAGCCCATCACCAGTAACCCTGACGCCGGCCGCCTTCTGGTCAGGCAACGGCATCTTCCACGGCTCGTATATGTACTTTTCCTTCACGCGGCTGAGCTCAGGAACCCATTGCCGAATCAGCTCGCCGCTCTTATCCCACTTCTGGCCAAAGGAGACGGGGCTGTAGCAGCGGAAGTACTGGGTGAAGAAGGCGGTGCAGGAGAGCCACTGCCAGTTGCCAATGTTGCAGGCGGGCTCGTGGTCGATGAGCCATTCCTCGAAGACCTCGCAGCCGCGCTCCCAGTCGACGTAGCAGCCGCCGCGGGTGAGGAAGCAGGCGACGCTGTGGCGGCCGAGGTGATGGATCCAGCCGTCGTGGCGGAGCTGGCGCATGAGGGCGTCGATCCAGGGGAAGCCGGTGACGCCGGCCTTCCAGCGCTGGAACCATATTTCTGCTTGCTGGTCGTCGATGTGGTGGTCGCCTGTGATGAGGCCGGTTTCTGGATCGCGCTTGGAGGGGAGATGCCAGGGGATGAAGCGGCAGTGAGGGTTTGTTGCTGTTTGTCCGAATGTTGCGCCGAGGGCTGCGTGGGCGGCAAAGTACATGTCGCGGAAGAGGACTTGACCGATGAGGCTCTCGGGAGGGGACGAGGCTGCTTTGCCGTAGGACTCGACAATTTCATGGACGCGCCAGTAGAAGAGACGTACGGAGAGGGCACCGAAGTGGAAGAATGGCGAGAGCAAGGTTGTTGATTGAGGGTCGAATTGTGCTGGGCTTGTCTTTGGTTTCTGGAAAGTCGCCGTGTACTTTTTGTCTTTGATGAGGTCGTCGAGAATCTCAAGGGCACGCGTCTCGCCGCCTCGATGGGGAGTTGTTGCTGGGGAGAAGCCGAGCTCCTCCAAAGTCTCAATGGCGAAATCACCATTTGGACCAGCAATGTGGTTATATCCCGTATCTTCTTCCGATCTATACTCTGCATTGAAATCCGGGTTCACCTTAGGAACATGCCTCTCGAAATCCACGGGCATCTCCCCCGGATCAGGCAAACTCTCAGGCGCCGGAATAGGCTTCGCAACAGGCCCAATCTTTTTCCCTGCAGCCTGCAGCTGGGTTATCGACATTGTGGGTTTTCCACCATGATGCTTGACGATATCGTCGCTGTCCCAGAGGGTTCGGCCTGGTTGGATGATGACTTGGATTCCTGCTGCTTTGGCTGCTTTGGCGACGGCCTCATCGCGAGAACGAGCGTATGCATCTGTGTCTTTTTCGAAGACGAGATGGGTTGGTTTCCAGGCTTTGAAGAGTTTTGGGAAGAGTGTTTGCGGGCCTTCTCGGAGGACAAACAACTTGGAGTTTTTGTTTAGTTTCGTGATGGATTGAGAGAGGTCATTCTGGCAGTCCAATCTGATACGCAGTGTTAGTCGCTTTGTTGATCTCGTAATTCAGCCAAGAAGTCATACAGAAACTGCCATCGATTCACTCCTCCTCTAGCCTTGTATACGTAGTGAGGATCCCATGTGAAGATTGGCCAAAGAACCTCTGGCTCGAGATCTAGTGCTGCTTGTAGGGCGGGCGAGTCGTGCAGACGGAGGTCTGTTCTGAACCAGTATATCACGCGCGGTTTCGCCATTATGCTGAATTTATTGATTGCATGAATAGTGAAGTGAGTGAATTAATTGATTCATGTTGAGGTTCTGGTGTAAATGAAACATTCCAGAGGAGTGAGTTTGTTGAGGCGTCGGTCCATGATGTCATGATTGTGTTTGAGGGCGATGCTCGTGCACGGGCTAGAATGTCTCGATCGGACGAATGAAGCCATCTCAACGAAATCAATATTATGTCTGAGACATCAGGGCAGAAGAACTGTCACAGAACAGATATCAATCAACATGTCTCTCTTTGTCATTATGCATTGCCAGCTCACATTGTCTTACTAAGGGTGCTATAAACGGTTGCTGACAGTTCGACGACGAGCTGCTCGCTAGCCAGAGTTTAAAGTTGAAGCCTCTAAGATTCAACGTAAGACCTCGGCTTCAATAGCACAATTACTCCGAGCTTGTAATTCCTCATTAGGTATTAGGTCTGAGACAAAGTTAGACGTGATCTCAGAACTTTAAATCACTAGCTAGTTCTATGCTCGCTCGACTGTATTGTACGGAAATATTTTGTCTCATTTAGCTCCGTATTCCATGGAGTTTTGTCACGATGGCTGATTCCCGATTATTCGACGTTTTATCTGGTCAGCACTAATAGTTCACAATATCTATATAAGTCATGAAGAGGTTGAAGCAAGAAGAATTGAAGACAATCAGTAATCATTCTCCTCTCAACCATTCTAAACAAAAGCAAACAGCAACATGCAGGTTGTCTCCATTGACGACTTCATCCATCAGTCCTTTGACTTCCTCGTCATCGGCGGTGGAACTGCTGGCCTAGCTGTTGCATCTCGTCTTGCCCAAGATGGAAACTTCACCGTTGGAGTCCTTGAAGCTGGAGGAACAGCAAACGGGCGTGATGATGTCGAAATCCCAGGCTATCTTGCGAGATCGCTGGGCACTGAACTCGACTGGAAGTTTAAAACAACACCGCAAGCTCGTCTTGGGGGAAGGACGGTCAATTGGCCGCGAGGGAAAGCCCTCGGTGGATCCAGTGCCATCAACTTCATGACATGGATGAGAGGTGCCAGGGAGGACTATGATGCATGGGAGGCGCTGGGCAATCCCGGATGGGGATGGGATAAGTTGCTGTAAGTGCTGTTGAAACTCAGTAGTAGTGATGATGTGAAGTTCCCTCTGATCTCGCCCCATAGCCCCTATTTCAAAAAGTCGGAAACATTTCATCCACCCAGCGATTCTGTTCGGGATAAAGAGGATCTCCGATATGACCTGGAGGCCTTCGGGGATTCAGGACCGATTCATATCTCTTATGCCAAAGAATATCAACCATCTAATCAGCTATATTTCAAGGCACTCAACTCGGTGGGTGTGCCAACAAATTCGGCTCATTTTGCGGGATCGAATGTTGGGGCCTGGACAAATGTCAACAACATTGACCCTCGCACAATGACTCGATCCTTTGCGACCAACTATTGTGCCTTGGCTGGTTCTAATCTTCACATCTTGACTGAAGCCATCGTTCAAGATGTTGTCCTTGACGAGATTGATAATGCATATAGAGCCTCTGGAGTTCGTTTCATTTATAAAGGCCAAGAGCATGTCGTCTCAGCATCTCGAGAAGTCATCTTGTCCGCTGGAAGCATCAAGTCACCGCAGATACTAGAGCTATCAGGCATAGGCAACCCCGAGGTTTTGGCTCGAGCTGGCATTGAAGTCAAAGTGGATAGTCCCATGGTAGGAGAAAACCTACAAGAGCACAAAGGTATGTGCCTACTTTGGTAATAAGAATCGCAGTTTAAGCCAGCCTTTAGCTAACGGGGTAAAACAGCGATCCATATGGTCGTGGAAATTGACCCAGAGCTTGAGAATAGAGATGATCTCTTCTTTGATGCTGATCGCGCGGCAGCAGCTCGAGCACAGTACGATCGGGACCAAACTGGCCCTCTCGCCCGCATTTCCTCCTCTTACAGCTTTGTGCCTCTTGCCACTTTCGTTCCACAAGATACTTTGGAGAGATTATATTCTCAGGCCAAAGATCTAACTGGATTCTCCTCAGAAAAGAAAGCTCTCATGGAACAACGTCTGAGAGATATTGACAAGATTGGCCAGATGGAATTTATCTTCGCTCTCGGTGCTGCGCCCTTGGCAGAGACTGGCAAGAAGTTTGGCACGTTGTTCCAGATTCTCCAGTATCCCTTCTCTGTCGGTTCAATCCACATTCAGCCAACACCCTCTGAGAAAGATGATCCTGTGATTGATCCCAGGCATTACGACGGCCCCCATGGAGAGATAGACCTCGATATCATGCTGGAATCGACCCGTTTCGGTCGTAACATATTGTTGGCGCCCTCTTTCAATCAGATTGTGAGAAAGCTAGCATACCCCCCTGCCAGCTTGTTCACAGACGACGAGGATGTCAAGACGTGGATCCTTGACAGCACCGCTGTAGCATATCATCCTATTGGTACATGCGCCATGGGCGGTCGCGCAGGTATTGAGGGAGGAGTCGTGGATGAGAGGCTCAAGGTATATGGAGTCAAGGGCCTGCGAGTTGTAGATGCTAGCATCATGCCGCTTCATATTAGTGCGCACATACAGGCGACTGTGTATGCCATTGCGGAAAAGGGAGCATCTATGATCCTTGAAGACGCGGCAAGATATTAATACAGATAGAAGCAAGGGAAATTGTGGCGCCGAGGTAGATCGAAGTATTATAGCGAAATGGATTTATTGATGCTGATAAGACCCAATTCATCTTTGTGATATTGCGCCAGCTTCATCATCAGTATCGTGAAATCCGGCTCGGGCTCTCGCAACAGTAAATTCGCTTGAGGGCGTTCTGAAAACGGATGTGGATGATGGCATGTTTCGAAGAGAGATATCGTGGGATGGTTGAGTGGTAGGATCTGCAGACATCTCAGAGGCACCGGGAGATCCATCAGGCGTCTTCAAATTCTGTTTTACCCAGGGCAACAAGTTGAAGTATCCGCCACAGGCAAACACACCTATCCAGAGGACCAGCTCAGTCCCATATATCACCATCCCAAGAATATCCAGGGTTGGTTGGAAGAATACCGAGATGAGCGAGAAGAGATCGCCGGCGGCGTCGATGCCCACAAAGATGAATGAGATTCCGCGCACTGATCGATGGACGTAGATATCCCAATAGTGTCTGAGGACGCCAGCAGCGAGGAAGGCCGCAGAGAGACTTGCCATTAAAGTATCCGGCCAAGTGAGATGCTTAGAGTGAGCAGCTCGCAGGGCGAAGATGAGGCCAATCTGTATACCAGCCATGAGGAGAGCGATGAGAATGGCTACGAGAAGACAGCGAGAAATGGGCCATTTCTAGTATTAAGATTAGCATTAGTGACTGGTGATGCTGATTGGATAGCAATAGCGAAGTGATCATGTATGTACTCACCTTGTCGTAATATCGACATTGAGCCCAAGTGACCAGGCTCAAGAGTGTCAGGATCTGAGGCTGGATGCGCAGGGCTATATTGAAGTTCTTGGTGATATTGTATACTCCCAGTGGGACGCCTGCACATGCCCACAGCATCATCATTGAGGGCTGTAGACCTATAGTGTTGTGACGACGATAGTTGATGATGATTTGGGGGATCAGCTGCGTCTTCGTCAGTGATGCCATTCATATGCAGCATACAGATCTGGAAATCATACCTGTACAGACCAGCACACCTAAGGGGTAGTGATATCAGCGAAGTGTCTTAAGATGTTTATTTCACTACATGTAAGTTGGAGAGAGTGACTTACAGCTCCAGCTGTGCCGAGCACATTTGCCGCCACGGGATTGTCCATGCTTGAACTTGAAGATTAATGAGATTAATGAATTAAGCAGATTATCTCTTTTTGCCTTGGAATTTTATAGAAGCGTCCATGTGCAGCATTTAAATATTTATATACTTGTGCATCATAGTGGTGACAAAGAAGCTCATCATTCATGTTCAAAAGCAACAGCTAGAAATCGCCCACTCTTTTACTCTTTTACTGCTCAGCTTGTCTACAGTTGGTGCGATTACCTAATCCCGCCTTTCGCGTCACCACTTTTTAATTGATTGCAGTACAAACGCGTCTCCCCTCCAAGACACGCGCCGGCGGCTCGACAGGGGATTCTGCAAGCCACGTCTTTTCGACCAGCTGCATCTCCATGCTTCATTCTTCATTCTCTTCGTTTTAGCTACAGAGAGAGATTTGGAGGTTTTGAGGAATCATTTGGGAATATTCATCACGCATTAATAATCCCCAATCATGGCTTCAAGACCCGAATTGAAGGTACGTCTTAGACCCCTCTAGCAATTACTACAGACCGTGAAGTGCCGAATCTGACATTGGAAATACCAGGTCGACGACGAGGGCGGCTTCATTCGCTTCTTCAAGTCTCTGCCAGATCTCGGTGAAGATGCCGTGCGGATATTCGACCGAGGCGATTGGTACACCGCCCATGGCAACGATGCCATGTTCATTGCTAAAACTGTACGACACCCACTCTCCCGTTGCTCTTCTTTTTGATCAATTTACCTCTAACGTTGCCAATCCAGGTCTACAAAACAACGTCTGTTGTCCGACAACTTGGCAAGAATGACCACACGGGCCTCCCCTCCGTCACATTAACCACGACCGTCTTCCGGCAGTTCCTCCGCGAGGCGCTCTTTAAGCTGGGCAAGAGAATCGAGATCTGGCAGAGCTCCAGCGGTCGGATGAACTGGAAATGCATCAAGCAGGCGTCCCCCGGAAACCTTCAAGATGTCGAAGACGAGCTAGGTGGCCAGATTGATTCGGCCCCCATGATTATGGCTGTCAAGATATCCGCAAAGGCTTCCGAGGCGCGTGGCGTCGGTGTCTGCTTTGCTGACGCCAGTGTGCGAGAGCTCGGCGTCAGCGAATTCCTCGATAATGATCTCTACTCCAACTTTGAGGCTCTTCTTATTCAGCTTGGTGTCCGAGAGTGTCTCATCCAATACGAGAAAGGCGATAGAGAGAAGGAGAAAGACCCCGAACTGGCAAAGATACGGCAAATCATCAACAACTGCGGTGTCGCTCTAGCGGAGCGGCCAGCTGGTGATTTTGCCATCAAAGACATCGAACAAGATCTGGCCCGCCTCTTGAAAGACGAAAAATCAGTTGCCATGCTACCACAGACAGACCTTAAGTTGGCCATGGGTTCTGCAGCATGTCTGATTAAATACATTGGCGCCCTACAAGATGTCTCCAACTTTGGCCAGTATCAGCTCTACCAGCACGACTTGGCACAGTATATGAAGCTCGATGCAGCAGCCCTCAAGGCCCTCAATCTCATGCCCGGCCCACGAGACGGTTCAAAGACTATGAGCATCTACGGTGTGCTCAACCACTGCAAGACCCCTGTAGGCAGCCGCCTTTTGGCGCAGTGGCTGAAGCAGCCGTTGATGAGCAAGGATGAAATTGAAAGGCGACAGCAGCTCGTAGAGGCGTTCTATACCGACACTGAACTTCGCCAAACCATGCAGGAAGAGCACCTGCGCTCTGTACCCGACCTGTACCGCTTATCGAAGAAGTTCCAGCGCGGCAAGGCCAATCTAGAGGATGTCGTCCGCGCTTATCAAGTTGTCATCCGTCTCCCAGGCTTCATTGGCACCCTGGAGGGAATCATGGACGAGGCTTACAAGGATCCTCTTGACGATGCATACACCAACAAACTCCGAGAGCTGTCCAATAGTCTCGGCAAGCTCCAGGAGATGGTTGAGCAAACTGTCGACCTCGATGCCCTAGATCGGCACGAGTACATCATCAAACCAGAGTATGACCAGAGCCTGCGCATTATCCGCAAGAAGCTCGATCAGCTCGACCGTGATATCAGACAGGAATTCCACAGCGCCGCACGCGACCTGGACCAAGAAGCCGACAAGAAGATTTTCCTCGAGGCAAACCACAAGGTCCACGGTGTGTGCATGCGCCTGACGAGACAAGAGGCTGGCTGCATCCGCGGCAAGTCAAAGTATCAGGAGTGCTCCACCCAGAAGAACGGCGTCTACTTTACAACAAAGCAGCTGCAGGCCTATCGTCGTGAGCATGACCAGCTGTCGGCAAACTACAACCGCACCCAGAGCAGCTTGGTAAACGAGGTCGTCCAGGTAGCGTCCTCGTATTGCCCCGTCTTGGAGCGTCTTGCTGGTGTGCTGGCTCATCTGGATGTCATTGTCTCGCTCTCTCACGCCGCTGTGCATGCTCCTGAGGCTTACGTCCGACCCAAGATGCACACCCGAGGCGAAGGTCAGACAAAGCTCACTGGTGCTCGTCACCCTTGCATGGAACTCCAGGACGACGTCCAATTCATCACCAACGATGTGGATCTTACCCGTGACAAGTCGTCGTTCCTCATCATTACCGGACCCAACATGGGCGGTAAATCTACCTACATCCGCCAAGCCGGTGTCATTGCTCTCATGGCTCAAGTTGGCTCTTTTGTGCCCTGCTCAGAGGCCGAGCTCACCATTTTCGACTCCATCCTCGCCCGTGTCGGTGCCTCCGATTCTCAGCTCAAGGGTGTCTCAACTTTCATGGCCGAGATGCTTGAGACGGCCAATATCCTCAAGTCAGCCACAGCCGAGTCCCTCATCATCATTGACGAACTCGGTCGCGGTACTTCGACCTACGATGGCTTCGGTCTTGCCTGGGCCATCTCCGAGCATATTGTCAAGGAGATTGGTTGCTTTGCCATGTTTGCAACCCACTTCCACGAGCTCACTGCCCTGGCCGACCAGTACCCTCAAGTCAAGAACATGCACGTCACAGCGCACATTAGCGGCACCAATGGTGATATCAACGCCAAACGCGAGGTTACGTTGCTGTACAAGGTTGAGCCTGGCATCTGCGATCAGAGTTTCGGTATCCACGTCGCCGAACTTGTGCGCTTCCCTGACAAGGTCGTCCGCATGGCCAAGCGCAAGGCAGACGAGCTCGAGGACTTCACTACCAAGCATGAAGATCTTGGCGTGAGCTACAGCACTGAGGATGTCGAACAGGGCAGTGCAATGCTCAAGAAAGTGCTAGTTGAATGGAAAGAGGCTGTGCAGAACGGAGAGCTCAGCAAGGAGGAACAGGTGGCCAAGCTAAAGGAGTTGGTGGCAGCAGACGAGAAGTTGCTTGCTAACCCCTTCTTTCAATCCGTCAAGGCGCTATGAACAAATCACTTGGATGGGGGGAGAAAATCAACGTCAATTTGACTCAAAGACATTTAGTGTAATGGCCTCACATTTGATAGCGCCAGGAGTTGGGATTGACTGCATTTATTTGGGAAACAGATCCTATATCATTTGGGACGGATATGCATATAATAGCACTAAAGAGCGCCGTTATTTAAGGGGCATGATGAGACTCGCGATTTTTACAAGATAGAAAGCTTTCTACGCCCCTGTGTATTCCATATGTCAGCAAACTGTTTGTGACATGCAGCCAGTATGAAATAATGAGAAGTAAAGAAAATATTCCATCAGACAATACAATGTAGATATGGTGTTAATGTAATCACTGATATCATAAACAGCCTCTGAAAAGATTTCATCATGGAAAAGAAGAAAACAAACGCAAAATTCTTGAAGAAAGAAATAGAAGAAAAGATAAAAAACGTACCTTTTGTCAAGTTGAGTCGTCATGACACCGGCAGCCCAGATCCAAAATAATGCAGTAATGGCAATGGCAATGGCGACGTGGAAAACAAAAAAAAATCCGATTATCTAGCATCGCATCTCTTCCGCACTGGAATGCGATGGATATATGTACAAGCTGCCGCAGAACTCACCTCAAAATCTCTGGCAGCTGGCTTTAATTCTTTCATATTTTTTTGATATCATTTTATTGGCTGCCCTCAGCGGTGGCGCTCACAGGGTTAACTTCGAAGCCATACTTCTCCTTGATCCGCTCTCGTCTCCGCTCCTCATATCCAGGAGGACGGATGCCTGTGTTTAGATGTCAGTTTACCCAATATCTGATGTAGGGATGCGGTAGTGCCAAAACTTACCTCGTCCCTCGCCCAGCTCGGCAACAGTCTGCTCAACGGGCAGCCGGGTTGTCCGTCGGACAGTCTCCTTGCGCTCAAACTCATCCTCCTCCTTGTAGAAGCTGTCCAGCTTTCCTCCGGTGACGTGGAAAAGGCCCTGAGCGGTACCAACGAAAGCACCAAGGGCCAGCACGATGGGTGTGCGTCGGACTGTGGTAGAGTCAGCATGCGCTACCACCGGAAATCATGTAGAGTAATAGAAAGCGTCCTTACAAGGAAGACCGAGGACACTGCCGCACATGAAACCTCCAAAGGCGGCGGCCCAAGCATCATCCTTCTCCCGCAGGTTCATCATCGTCCGGGAGAAGAAGGCATAGGCACCGGGACCGGCAGCTAGAAAACACAAACAGTCACACCCGTCAGCCAAAATTTCTCTCTCTGGTGATTGTATTCTGCGCAATGATACGGCCCAATTGGAGCCATATCGTCACAGAGACTCATTTCATACCGCAAATGCCAATGATGGGAGCTCCCCGCGTAAAGACGCTCATAGCGCCCACGTTGCGCTTCGACAGGGCATTCTGGATGGCGGCAATGAAGAAGCCGCTGCCCAGGCCGACCAATGAAGTCTTGGCCGTCTCGTCAAGGACGTCATGCGGCACATACGGCTTCGCCATGGCGATTGTGGAATTGGGAATCTCGCCCGTTGATGGTTGAAAAGAGAGGAGGAGCTGTTTTGGCCTTGTCTTGAGGCCTTGGGAATGCCGAGAACTGCGCATCACGTGATGGCCATTGTCATCAATTGGGGTATCGTGATTGGACAAGAAAGATTTTTGGGCTTGTCCCAGATTTTGGGTGGTGGTACAGAGGTACTTGTTTCGGCCCCACCAGCCCACCAAGAGATTTGGGGTGCAAAAGATTGCTCCATAGAAAAAAGAGAGTGTAAGGCTTGTGAAAATTCCATGATATTGGCGAACAAGGGCATTCTAGCGGCATTGAAGTGATCAAATTGTGAATATCAATAGCTTCATACAACTAAGAAGCCTTCTAGAGTCACATAATCCTCAAAACTAGCTGGTACTGCTCCTGTGCGACTCACCTTCACATGAAGAGTCACCAGCAGATGTGATCTCATCTACACGACAAGCAGTTCATTTTCAGAGTCAACCCAACTCCAATTGACCCTCTAGTCAAAGATTGGATATTCATTGTCTCATTTACTCATACCAAATCTATCACTCAATCTATACAACACATACACCATCGCAGAAATGAGTTCAATCGAGACCACCGAGGCCTCAGCCTCAGCCTCAGCACAACCTCCCTCAGAACCAACAGACACAACACAAGAACAAGCTCCCATGTCCAAAAACGCCCTCAAGCGCCTCCGCAGGCAAGAAGAATGGGAAGCCGGCAAAGACGACCGCCGCAAGCGCCGCAAGGAAAAGCGCCACGAGCGCAAATCCCGGGTCCGCTCCGAGCGCGCCGCCCTCATCGCCCAGGGCGTCGACCCTCTGGAGCTGCAGAAGAAGAAGACGCCTTCCACCTTGACCCCCGTGGGCATCATCATCGACTGCGACTTTGAGGAGTACATGATGGACAAGGAGCGCGTCTCGCTGTCCAGCCAGGTGACGAGGGCATACTCCGACAACAGGCAGGCGAGGTACCGCTCGCATCTCTGGGTCGCGGGCTTTAACAAGGGGATTGCAAAGCGCTTCCACGAGGTGCTCGGTGGTGTGCACAAGAACTGGAAGGGCGTTTGGTTCCACGACGGCGACTTCACCAGCTGCGCGGCAAAGGTTCGTGAGCGCATGAACGCCTCCGACGGCAGCGGAGGTGAAATGATTGAGTCGCTACAGCGCAGTCTCGACGAGCCTTCGACATGGACTCGTGATGAAACCGATCCTTTTCCTATTGATAGTCCGGAGCCGCCTCTGGATGAGGTAAACAAGGACATTGTGTACTTGTCATCTGATTCCCCTTACACACTCGAGCGCTTGGAGCCAAACACATGTTATGTCGTGGGTGGACTGGTCGACAAGAACCGTGAAAAGGGTCTTTGCTATAGACGCGCGCGGGAGTTGGGTATTCGAACGGCAAGACTGCCGATTGGCCAGTTCATGGTGATGCAGAGTCGGCAAGTCCTGGCGACGAACCACGTTGTTGAGATTATGCTCAAGTGGTTGGAGTGCGGCGACTGGGGCCAGGCATTTTTGAGCGTGATTCCAAAGAGAAAGGGTGGAAGGTTAAGAAGTGAGGATGTTGGTGATGGTGAAGAGGCTGAAGAGGGGGGCGAGGAGGAAGAGGGAGAAGACGGGATTGAAGACGAGGAGGCGGAGGCATCAGAAACCAAAGCACAAGATGCTTCAGCAGCCGAGGCATCGACTGATGCTGCAGACGAAGGCCACTCTGAACAAGTAAAAGAGACATCATCATAGACATAATCGCTGTATATAGCTCCTTGACCAATACCAATCCGAAATTCATACCCAAAACCTGAGGCACAAAATTATATATCCCACCGCTATATGCAACCTAGTGACAATCCATTGATGCTTCATCTCATTATGATATCTAAAAATCCATTGAATCATCCTCGCGCTCTCTCTTTACTTTTGCAATTCCTTCATCCTTGATGAGAGCCGACACAAATGATCTGAACTGCTCAACATATGGTTTGAGGCTAGTCTTTTCCCAGTCGGCAATAGTAGCCTTGGACTTGTCATCTTCTTCACCGTCCTCTCCACCTTTCCAAGAATCAATTTCCGCAAGCAAGCTTTGTACAGTAGGCACACCAAGAGGATCAAAGTCCTCTAGAGCTTTGGTATCAATGGGCACACAAACCCGCCCTGTGCCTGGATGCACAACAAAGGGGCTTTTGAGCAAATGGTTCAGTTTCTTGCTGACTTCGATATCGAGGCGAGGATAGGTATATTCCAGTACAATATCCTGCTTGGCTTCTAGTAATGCCTTGGCATCCAAGTGCTTGCTTGCACCAGTCTTGGCCACGGCATCAATGTCAGCCCATTTTGAAATTGATGATCGTCCTGGAGCGGCTTCCCATTTGCGGCGTAGTGAATCGTTTAGGGTTCGGTCGGGGAGGAGTTGCAATAGCTTCTGAGATTGTTCATCTGTCGCCCAAGGATCCTGCTCAGCCAGTACATCTTCTTGGAAGTGTGTCTTGAGAATGTCGAGACTCCGGCTAAAGAGCATATTAGCACCATTGTTGCCATTCGTTTTATATCTACCAAAAGCACAAACTCGTTACTCACCTGAGATGTGGGTGCAGCGGCCTCTTGACATTGACCTTTTTACCACTCTGTGAGCCACCCTTGATTACTTCCAGGTAGTTTGCTATGGCCCTGCGCTTCTGGTCATCCATCGACCTAGCCTTCTTGTCGCACACCCAAGCGTGGGCACCTCTTCGTCCAGAGTACACCCACATGATGTGGTTGAAGCCAAAGTCGTCTCTTAGAGCCACATCAACAACCTTGATGGCCATGGTCATGAATTGCCAGCACTTGTTGCAGATGGTAGCCTTGTCACAGCATGTTCGGATGTCGTCGTAATCGGTCAAATCGATATCAAAGCAGAGCTCCTTTGACAAGGGTTTAAAGGCAGACGAGTTGCGCAGAGTCTTTCGATCTCGAGGGTTTGTTGAATAGACGGGGCCGATTTCGAAACGGGAGGGCATGAGGCGGAGGACATCTTTCCGTAGTCTAGACACATTGTGAGCACAGCTAGTCCCGTTATGTGATTCGGTCGATATAGGCTTACAGATCTGCAGTTGCAAAAGACTGGTACCGCAGATATGCGTCGTTTTGCAGAGTAAAGGCAAACTCGCGATTGCCAAAGTCATTCGTGGGCATTGGGCTATGATTCAACCACTGGAAAAGCTGTCGCCAGGGGAAGAGTCGCTGGTAAAAACTGCGCATGACCTCTGGATCCGAAGCCGGGATATTTCTACGCATTTAGTAGTCAGTTGGCTGCTACTTCTCCAAACAAGCTGATCCATCAACTGCGAGCACATACGATGGTGAAGCTGCCCGTGCGGGTGAGCTGACGCCTTCACGCTTAACGGGCGCTGAGCTCGGGAACTCGTCGTCGGAGTCGTCATCTGCGAATAATTCGTCCAACTTGACCTCCTTTTTTGCTTCCTCTGCTTGGCCTGCGGGCGGTGCCTCTGCCTCGTTCATATCAATATCGACGTCGTCGTCTGACATTGCTGCGGCTGTATCTGCTGGAGCAACGTTGGTGGGAATTGCTGGTTCGCCGTCTGGTTGTTCGTCCTTGACAGCAGCGTTGCTTGAATCAGGAGAGAGCGAGTGTGGCATTGCTTCTCTTTTTTTGTGTAAGAAAAGACAATTGGATCTGAGCTGATTGGCTGCCGGCTTGATCCTACGACGGAAAATCAGTTCGGAATACTTGATCTGACGAACAAGGCCCAAAACCGTTGCGCGGGGAGATGCTCAATTGGATTGATTGGGGAAAACGCGTCTAGACGCGTAAATTGAAACTGACTGGGTAGCTAAAGTGCATGGTGTGAATAACGTGAATCCACTGTGTTGGAGACGGTATGTGTAAAGTGAGGTGCTAGTGTCCTGGGCAGCTTATAGGGCCCTTTTAGAGGCACGCACGTTCTGAAGCCGCCCGTCTAAGAGTTGGAAGTCAATGGCTATTCAGCACCCCAAATTTGATATCCACCGTCTTGTCTCTCAAATTGAAAGATATATGTAATGGCAATATCAGATTATTGAGGGATATAGCTATAATGGCAAATACTAGAAGAAAGCAGTGACTGTAGGAGACTCAAGGAACTGGTTATCTGTAATCTCTAAAGCTCCCTCAAAGCTCCCCTAGCAGCTCCAGGGCTATTAATTGACCGGGCATAGAACTTCAATGATTAATCACCAAACTATCCTTCAGCTCCAGACCCAAGAACACACACTCAACTGACATGTATGAACTCTCAATCCCTACATGCAAACTGCTCTTTCTAAGAGCTCCGGCTTCTTTTCCCGCACATGAACAGAATAGAGTTTGAGCCAACCCTCCGGATCGTCTCCGAATCAGAACACCCAAATTACCCCATCCGGCAAAGATCTTCCACTCAGCTTCAATGCGTCCCCAAAACCAAGGGGTCTCGAAAGTTCCAAAACCAGAAGGGCGAAAAGCAGTCATCTTGTCATCTTTCTTTTCTTACCATTCCTTCATCAGCCAGAGTTTTGTCAGAGCTTTAGGATAATGGGCGCAAGCACTATTGGCTTGCCGTGTTTGCAATCATAACTCACTCCCTCCTCTCATGCGCCCTTGTTGTCAAACAGAAAAACAGGAAAAGCAAAACAAAACATCAACGTAAAACAAACAACCCCTCGTATCGCTCTCGTGTAAGTGCTACAGCATCCAAAACGTCCTCCCCCTGTATCACAAAAACGCCGCCCGCCCACTCGCCGCATCGATCTTCCTCCCAAGCGAAGTAGCATCAAATAAGCAAAAAGGCTGCCGGCATCAAGGCACAATATCCAAAATTGATTGCCTCATAAACAACTCGCTCCTAAGCTTACGCGAGGGAAACACTCTAACCTTGCTTTTTTTCGCCACATGATAACCCCAAGGTAGTAATAATAGGCACCCGGATAGACTGATTACCTAGTGCGTGCCTGGCAAGGCCAAGGCATTGATGTGTAGCAAACAAATTCAATCCCGGCTGACATTCATTGCCCCCAGTCTCTCGGTATAAGTGGCTCACCTCCGCCTCTTCGCATGAATTGATAGGCATTGATCTTCTTCTTCCTTCCCCCCCAATACTCCATACAAAAGAAAAACACACATATAAGCCTTTACAAATCCCTTACGCTTACACTTCTATTCATCGCCAAAAATCTCCCGTTATCCCATGTCGCCGTCATCCCCCGCTTCCCGCTTCCCAAGAAATCCCCCGTCTCCATCTATTCCCCCGGTCCAGACCACTATGGAACCTCCCTTCCCCCCCCCCCCCAAGTGCCGTCGGATCTAACGGCTGCAGGCATCCCAAGGTGTGATTTTTTCTTCCTTCCTGCAACGCTTGGCATTATTTTTCTTCTCTTTCTTTGTCGTTTCCTCCCGGTGACGTCGTACGTTCCCTTGTTCCGTGTATAGTGGTGGCCCGGAGTTGGTGCTCCGCTAACATGCCCATCCCCCCGGCCTTCGTCTACCTATGCATAAGGTAGGTAAGGTAATGTGACGTCGTGCTGGAGATGCGCAATCGGATCTCGCCTCGGCCCATTTCTTTCCTCCGCTCGCAGGGGGGATGAAGAAAAAAAATATAAAGTGTTAATGCCGCGAACGGCCTCCCATCTAGCTGTCATACCGACTTCTTGGATCCGGACCCCGTAATTCCGTGCCTAGGAGGCATTTAGTCAGGACGAAGCAACATCTCACTTTGACTCACACACTTCGACTTCCTTTCTTACACATCCAAAAGCGGTCACTCTATTTACAAAATGGTGAGTTTGTCAAGTTGTTTCCTCGTGCAAATAGATCGTATGATTAACCACTCTCTGTCATGAAATAGTTACCAAATCCAGGCTCCCTAGTGCTCTGGGCCTTTCAGCACCAGCACGGCTTCATCACAGAAAAAGGCGGCCTTGTCCAGCCCATTCTCCTCATAAACCCATGACCTAGTCAAAGCATACATCATCACAACTCCGATTTTCGTCATTTCAAAAAAAAAAAAGAGAACAAAATATAGCGTTTCCTTCTCCTTTGGGAAACATTGCCACAGAATGCCCCGACAAAAATATCCAACCAGTACGCAAAATCATCATCCCAACCAGAAATCCCAGGACAACAGGTAGAATCCATCTCTGAGGACGAAAAAAAAAAAAAAGAAGCAAAAGGCTCCTCCTTGGGTTTAAAACAAGTTACAACGCCGATAACAAAGTGTCTCCATGCAATGAGTCGACAAGAGGGGGGAAGGGTGAAGGGTAAAAGCGGAAAGCGGTAGGGGGTTGAGGAGACAAGAAAAGACAAAATGGTCCATCCAACAGAGCATCGTGATGCACAGAATTAATCATCAGCCTTGGCGTTAAGCATAATTTCGTTGCGAGTTATTCAGACGCTGCCGCTTCTCTGGTGGGCTATCATGATCAGATATACGGCCAGAGGAAGCATCCATCGTCGAGTACGCGCCTCTACTTTGCGACATGTTATACTGGCTGCTTCCGTCCATGAGCCCAAAGCCCTGGTCGACCCCGTTCTGGGACATGTGGCCGGATGACCAGTTCGAGCCGCTGGCACCTGCAGGTGGAGTTGGCGACTCGAATTTGATGGGGTTGCCCGTCGTGTTCAGATACGGAACGTTCATGATGAACGCAGACCCGTGCCCGTTGTCCGACTGGGTGGGTGGGTTCTTCAACAAATGTTGCAGGTTTTGCTTGACAGATTTCAGCATGCCTTCCTTTGTGAATGGCTTGGCCAACACGCCATTCATGCCTGTGCGAGAGTCAGCTTGGCGTCCAACAATCGGATTGCTGTCCAGTTCCTTCAAAACTTACCATGCTCGAAATACCCATTCACCTCGTCCGGACGAATGTTAGACGTCATGGCAATAATAGGCGTGGCTGGGCAGTGTTGGCGGATATACATGGTTGCTGATACACCATCCAACCGGGGCATGATGATGTCCATGAAGATCAGGTCGAAATGGTCACGCCCAACGGTACTGATCCTGTTGTATGCTTCCGCGCCATTATTCTGCAACTTGTTAGCCGCTAAACATCACCGACGTGTAACGCGGGACCGTGCGCTGCGCAGTGTCCTCTTATTGTTTCCAGTCTGGGGGGGGATACAATTCACTTACGGCATGTTCAACGTCGCAGCCCATGGATTTGAGAAACTTGATGCCAATCTTGGCACATGTGGGATCGTCTTCCACCAGGAATACAACAGGCTTCTTTGGTCCCCACAACGACACAGGCTTCTCCGCCGAGCCAGGCACGTTGTTCATCTGATTGGATGACCCGGGCTGCGGCGTGTGCTGTTGCTGGTGCTGCTGGTGTTGGTCCATGGGGCCGGCACTGCCCTCGTTGGGGATAGCATACGGAATCTTGTTGATGTGATCCGAGTGGAAAGGATCAATGCCAACAGTCTGTCCTACAGGATAAACGGGGTACCGGCTAATGTCATTCATAGGGTCATGCATCATCGGCATCGATACGGGGGTCACCATGGTTGCCGAGTCTGCGGGGGATTCGTAAATGTCATGCAGACGCTCAAGCTCACGATCGGCTACGGCGTCGGGCGCGACGCTGGAAAGCAGCTCTCGCGCTCTTCTGAGCTCCGGCACAGCTTCATCTCCATCCCCCGTCGGCATGTTGCCATTCGAGTTCAGCGAGTGGCTCATCATCCCATTATTCCGGTTGTGGTTGTAAGGAGAGAGGTAGTTGAGCATCTCGTACTGCGCCTGCTTCTGTGCATTGAGCATCTTTTGCAGGGTGAGAACCTCGTTGACGAGGAGCCTGTTGGTTTGCGAAACGTCGGCAAACAGCTCTTGGAGCTGCTGCACCTGCTGCTGCGTAGCCGTCAGCTGCTCAGATATGACGCTGACATGCTGGCTCGTGGTGAAGTCCTCTGCGACCTGAGGTTTTCTCGTAGCCGGCGCTTTTCGGCGGATGTTATCCAGATCGTCTTTGCTGTCGACGCGGAAGTAGGGATGTTTGAACTCCAAGATCTGCACATCGAGTCCCAATTCTTAGTCATGCGCCCCCCAACGTAGTGTAACTTGGGGGTATTCCATCGGCCAAGGGACTTACATTGCCATTCGGGGAGGCTGAGTCGCCATCGCTGGATGGCTTGACCTTGTGAAAGTCGTATTTGTTGAGCTGTCGGATAAAACTAGACATGTTGCTGTGCTTGAAATGCTTCGGTAGGATGGATCTCGTAAACTTTTCGCCCTGTTTTATGAAGAAAAAGTCAATAAGAGCGCACGCAGATATCAAGCGGCATCCAGATGAATTCCCACCTCGACAACGACAAATGAATCGCCATCCTTTCCCCATCGAGCTACATCTTGGTGTGACGGGTCTTCGAGCATGCTATGGCAACGTCAGTCGGGTGCGGAGAGAGATGTGGTTTGTTGGCGAGCAATTACCGAAACAGCTTGCGGACCTTGACATCATCAATCCGATTAGCACTCATGTAGTTATACGGCAAGGCAAAGCAGAAGAGCCCTAACTCACAAATTCACTGGCATTGTTTCCCCCGCCGCCTGGGGCGGTGGCAGCCTCTGTCCCGGACATTCTGGGCCGAGTCGGTGGTCCTGAGCGGGATCAAAAGAGGTAATATGCGAGGAAGCGACGCGCCTCCAATTGAGGCTCAGCGAAGAGCCAAGAATCGACAAAGCTGCAGTCGCAGAGGCGGGCCAGAGCTCGCTCGGATTCTGCGTCAAAAGTCCCTTTCCCTTTCCCGTTCTGCTCTCTCAATCTTTCTCTTTCTCCCGTCGGGTCGGACGAGCGTTGATGGTTGAACCTGGGGGCCTTTTGGGCTTGGCCTTTTTGGCTGGCTGGCGGACCGGAGCGACGGCAGAAGGACGTAAAAAGCGCCCCGGACACGGAAGCGGTGCGCCGGGCTGGCAGAAGGACGGAGCCAATGTTCTGCACCGTCAAACGTCGAGCTGGCAAATGACGTCGCAAGTCGGCGAGCGAGATTCGACTCTTCTGGGGAGCGAAGCAATTGACCTCGAAGCCTGGCTGGTCGAGGCTGGCTGGATCGAGGTTGGACGGTTTAGCCCAGCTCCGTTGAATGGGCGAATGGATGGCCCGAGATGGAGGGTGGGCCGGGGGCCTAGGCTAACAAGGAAGATCAGGTGGGTGGTTCAGAGGGCAACAGCGCTGCAAGTGTGCTGGAGCGGTGCCAGTTATAGCGATTGGATTGCTGGCTGCTACTGTAAGGCTCGTGCAGGTGCTGTGCAGGTATTGATACTTAGTTGACTCGACATGTACGGGCGGGCAGGCAGGCACATGCAGTCAATCCCTCATGCGGCTAGGGGAGGTAGAGAGAACATGGGAATCATGCATCTAATACAAGCAAGGAAATGAAAAGAACCAACAAGAACACAGGAACCACACGCAACAAGACACCTAGTACGACCCCGTCTTTCCTTTTCACTAATACCAGAGGAATCATTCCAGAAAAAAAAAATCAACGTGTACCCACAGGGGGGATAATAGTAGAGAGAGAAAAAAAAGAAGGGGGTCTCAAATCCAAAGCCCGGGAGCCATCGTGTGTTCCGTGTTCTATTTAGCCAGATCCGTGTGGCGGTCCCTAGTGCACGGTACATGCAAGCCTCGTTTCTTGGTTTCTTGAGGCATCTCCAGGCGCTAGGGCCGTGTGGCGCATTGTCCCTCACACGGAGCATCTCAGCATTCGAGGCTATTACGGAGTACAGGGAGCAATAGCGTTTTTCTTGCCAATTTAAATGGCCACTTTTCAGCCAGCCCCCGTGCCTGTCTCTTTCTTTTGCTGCGCCAAGGCCCGGCAGATGATAGACTAGAGTCCATGTAGTTTTTCTTTTTTTCTTTTTTTTTTTCTCGCCTGGTCTGTTCTCGACGTTGTTTATTGACTTAGCGCAGTGTCAGCCACATGTACCTGCACCTGCACTTGTACCTGTCGAGATGGTGTCAAAGTGGCAAGCATCCAATCCCAACATACCAGACCAACGTTTGCTTATAATACCACTCTGTACATATACGAGCCCCTTCCCCGCCATGTAAGTCTTCGTAAGTTGAATACTCGTACACAGGCATGTACTCGTGCTCTCTGCACGCGCTTGATGCTTGCTTGGATTGGATTGACCTTATGCAGCCTCCACCACGCCGGGGTGCTCAGCAATACCACGGACTGGCGACATCTGAATCAGGCTGGCGGAAGTATTTTGCGCAAGCATGGAGTCTCTGTTAGCTCTTCACTTCCATCTTAGTGGTAGAGCTAGTTCCTTGCTAAAAGCTGGCAAGCTTTTTAGCCTCAATTTATAACTCAACCCCTATACCTGAACAAGCGCAGTGGTGTCTCCAGAGCATTATCAGTCCATCTCGATGTCTGCCCGTGATATAAAATGAGCAGTGCTAGTGAGCACCTTAGCTGGCAAGGCAGACAAAAGGAGGTACGAGGTAGCCATTCACAAGACAAGCCGCGCCTGGGACGGGATACACGTGTGTGCCGTCCAATCTCACGATGCCCATACTTGTACTCCGTCTTCTGGATCGTGTATGTGTGCACTTATCAGCTCTGCCCCCATAAACAGCCACCTGAACAAATCATGCAGGGAAGCAGGTGATGAAAGGGAGTGTCATTTATTACTATCTGGTGGGGGGGGGCAAAAGCGCCTGTATGCATGTACAAGGGGGGAGCTTCCTTTTTTTTTTGGGCGCCTACCGCTTCAAGCAAGAACATGAATATTCAACCCTTTTCTAGCCGTGATGCATGCCAATTGGGCACTTCTCACGATGGGCGCTTTGCGGGGCTGAAAAGAAGCCCGGCACGGCGACTACACCTCGATCGGCTCGCACACCCAGCGGTTTTTGCTCCTAGCCGGCGACGAATGGAACGTCCGCGATGCTCGCTTGTTAGCACATTAGCAAGAGTAATGGCAACATGCCCTGTTTTTTGTTCTAATCGGTCGAGATCATCACATCAATCTCCCTTGCAGCACGCGCCTGGATGGTGCCTCTCCAGCATCAAATCGCCGGCTTTTGTTGCGTGCATGATGCGCTGCAAGTTCTGGACACAGGATCCGCTGTCGGCGATCCCCGTACGCTTGTAATTGGACTCCGTCGCTTCGGTACAAGTTGGAGTGCTTAGCAGAGCCAGCTAAGACACAGATTGGCCAAGATGTCCATCATCTGCAAAGATACGGGCGGTTGAAGATGTGGACGAGTGTGCGTCAAGTTTGTACAGGTACATGCCTGTGGCAGGCCATCTGTGCCGCTACTTGCTCAGGTCCTCGGGTCAGCTCCCGTCAAGGTCGTATTGGATTGATTCCGTTCCAGTTAGGCTCAGCGGACCGGCCTTCCGCAAGATTGCCACTTTCTACTTTGTACGAGTACTTTGCAGGCGGTCTTCAATTGTTATTGCAACACCACGCACTTGTAGCACCAGCTGTATATGCCGTGCTGTAATGCACTTTTAGATAAAACTGTCTTGAAATGTATATTCTCTTGAGGGCTTCTAAAAATAAATCAACTCTGAGACCAGCGGAGCAAACACGGTCCGTAGGCACGCACGCCGCGCTGCCGTAAATAGAGCAAGACATCGATGCAGGGTTATAGGAGCGCGGCCCAGGTCTCAACCTAAAAAGCTTCAATCCATGTTCAATCTGAAGCATAACATGGATGAAATATTCAAACCGAGGAGCTAGCAGGCCGGAACCAGCTCCGATGATTCTCATATTTGATACTCGGTGCGTAACGATTACTCGCATTGAGTACTATTATTAAAAGAAAAGAAGAAGAAAAAAGAAACCCTTGGCGCTCCCCTTGAACAGGGCATGGTATACTTGCAGAGATTCATCAAGCCTCTCCTTTTTCCATTCACAATCAGGTGAGACCTGGTCGGAATCTGACTTGCTCGGTCTCTTCTTTACCGAATCCCTCTCCCCGCACAATGCCGATCAATACTGTATCCAGCAATGCTCAAATCTTGGCAAGCTTATGTGGATTTGCCGTTTAATCTCAGATAAACATCTATAGATGCTCATATGCAAAGCACATGTTCTATAAATGGAGCATGGTGAGACACGGACAAGAGATGGATGGTATATTTAGATGCCTTGGAATGCTACATGCAACGTCCATCCGATAACCGTCCTCAGTCTTTGGAGCCAAAATACTTCATATATCGAAAGACATAATGACCCCATTTGGCATCCGGGCCCTCGTCCGGAGGGGGACACGGAGCGTACTCGTCCAGATCCACGTCGAGCGTGCGGATCACCTGGAATCCTGCCTTTTCGTAAATCTTCCACGCCGGCTCCGACGAGTGAACCCAGGCAAAGACGCCTGCTTCGTCGCATATCTTGGTTCCCCAGCGAAGCAGCGCCGACCCGATGCCTCGTCGCTGGAATTTGGGTGAGACAGAAAGCCCGATCACCACGAGACACTTGGTGCCTTTGGGCATCACTTCCTTCTGCCATGCATCCAAGTCGGCGCCTGTAAGTGCCTGGAGTCGCTCGATGGGATCTTCTGGGTCTGCATCGGGACTGGGCTTCGGTTCTACCGCTGACGACTCATCCTTATCTTTTTCCTTTTCCTTGTCATTTTCATTTTCTGGCTGCTCTGCCTGAGCTGCGGCCGGTCTCTCAGGTGGTTGGATCCTGCCCTCCACTACGGGCATCTCTTCGGGCGGAAATCCGATGAGTCCCCAATTGCAGAAGCCGGCAAATTCCCCCGTTTCCTTGTCAACGGCCTTTAATATCACGCATCGGGGTGATTTCAGCATTTCTGGAAGGCTCTCCGTGTGGTATTTCTTCATATCGAACGGGTTTCGGCCCAGAGCTTTCATCTGGGTTTGGCGATCCGTCAAGAAGGCATCGCTGCTGAGCTGAGCCGCCTCGGGCACATCTTGCAGCTGGAGAGCTTGAATGGTAAAGGTCGGCTCAGACATGATGATATTCGTTTAACTGACGCTTATTCTACAACATGTTCCTATGTCGCAAAGCATTTGGCTCCAGCGCTCATTAAATAACAATGCCATTGATGCGTGCTGGAGTGCATGTTGGTGCATGTGCGAAGCAGCCAACTTCGAAGATTGATAAATGGCGGGGTGGGCGCACGGCGTTGAGTCACCGGCGAAGATGAAGGAATAGAGCCATGTGGACTTTATCCAACGACGAACCTCTCGCCATAGATAAAATCGCGCTATCGACCATCATGAGGCCTCGGAGCTAGCCTTATGAAGCAGCTCGAGAATTGTATTGGCGTACGTAGTTCCATCGCCCTTGATATCCTGCACAACCACCGTCTTATCTCTCGACCTCGCGCCTTGAGCCAGAACCAGCTTCGACTTGGGGATGTCCAACGCCTCGCTGAGAACCTCAATCACCGCCTGATTGGCTTCGCCATCTTTAGCCTGAGCCGCGACGCAAAGCTCAATCACGTCGTCAGTGACCGCCTGAATGCCTTCTCTATTCTTACTCGCTCCAGGCTTAACATGCAGTCGCAATTGCAAGATGCCCTGGGGCGCCTTCTTGGAACCAGCCAGGAAGCGCACGGCTGCGCTGGCCGGAGATGCCATAGAAAGTATAAAAATAAGCCTGAAAGGACCTCGGGAGCTCGTGGCTATTTCAGCCTGTGATGGTACTAGATAAGTCCTCGAAGAATATAGCTGCAGTAGCAGAAAGTCAAGGCACACTTATTGTGTGTAGGAGTTGATACATGCCCTCATTGTACTTCTCAAAGAAAATGGGCATCTAGGTACGTGGTGGGTACTCTGAGCTTAAGCTGTAGCTCTTCCTCCGCATTCTGCTACGATATTGAACTTCCTCGGAATCGCGGGGTGCTGAGTTAGCAAAATAAGAATCAGGGCTAGAACTTGCATCGATGTGATGAGATCACATGCACTCGCTCTTAACGGCAAAGTCAAGCCCCGACTCTGCCGTTTTCATAGATCGAAACAAAGCACAAAGCGGGTGAGAGCGCCAACCCAATCGCCACCCTCATCATTCCTCGGCGGTAAGTTTCATTCGATCAGCTTACAATTGGCTTCGCCAGCTAAAAACAGCAGAGTTGATGAGATAATCTCACATCAGACACAGCTCGCAGCAGCAAAACTCAAAAGTCTCAATCGCTGCTCCAATCGCTCCCCAGACGATCATGAATTGGCAGAAATGAGATGAATGCAGGGTAAGGGCACCTCAGTATGACGGGAGAGGAGCAGCCACTGCCGTATTGCGTATTGCTGCTGACCTCCAGTGCACAGCCCACTAAAGCAGGTCCCCTTCAGAAGGGCCAGGCGCTGTGCAAGACCTACAGCCGCCTCCAGCTATATACAGCCAAGAAATTCCAACCTGACCCTCGACATCTGCTCGGCCCAAAAACTTCGGCCCAGCGCCTGCATCACGACTTCAGGCCGCCAACAGCAACAGACGCACCACAATCTCCAATCCCGCAGCATTACCGTCACCGCTCGTCTTCGCCGTCTCTCCTCCTCTCTATCGAGCGCCATGGCATCAGCGTACAGCGCATACCATGGCGCCAAGAGCTCGCAGTTCACAGTCACCGCACTCGGCCGATGGTCCATCTTGACGAAGCAGCTCCCAGGTTCGTCATGCTGCATGTGCCCTTCCTGCGTGTTTCCGAGGCTAATTGATCATCCCAGCTGTTGACAAGGTCCGAGTTCTTCATGTCTACGATTTCGACAACACACGTACGTATGCCCCTTGGTCTCTCATCACCAGCTAAACTTCGTATCAAAGACTGACCTAGAGACACCCTCAGTATTCCGAACCCCCATGCCAAACCCGACTCTGTGGACTGGACCGACGATAGGATTGCTCGCGACCCAAGAAGCATTTGCCAATGGCGGGTGGTGGCATGACAACCGCATACTTGCAGCCACTGGCGAAGGTGCCGAGAAGGAAGAAGAACGAGCCTGGGAGGGCTGGTGGAACGAAAAGGTGGCTGATCTTGTCAAACTAAGCACGAAGCAGCCAGATGCTCTCTGCGTGCTGTTGACGGGCCGCTCTGAGCATGGCTTTGGCGAGTTGATTAAAAGGATGGTGACAAGCAAAGGACTCGAGTTCGACATGGTCAGCTTGAAACCGAGAGTCAGCCCTGCAAACCAGAGCTTTCAGAATACAATGCACTTCAAGCAGCTGTTTTTCGAGGCCCTCATGGAGACGTACCAGCAGGCGACCGAGATCAAAGTGTACGAAGACCGCCCGAGGCATACAAAGGGATTCCGAGACTTCTTCGCCGAATACAACAGGCGTCAGACCGAAGCGCCCACGCGAGGCCCAATCACAGCCGACGTTGTCCAGGTGGTCGACTCTTCAACCCTTCTTGACCCCGTCGTTGAAGTCGCCGAAGTCCAGCACATGATTAATCAACACAACACTACCTTGACTAAAGAGCCCTCCTCCAAGAGCAAGCTCATGATCAAGAAGACAGTCTTCTTCACTAGCTATATGATAGGCGGCGATGACATTAAGAAGCTTCTGAAGCTCGCGAAGATCCCTGCTAGTGTATCAAACAACGACCTCAAGTTCCACGCGAACAATATCCTCATCTGCCCTAGGCCATGTCCCACAAGCATACTTGAAAAGGTTGGTGGCATGGGCAGCAAGATGCTGTGGGAAGTCACCGGCACAGCCTGTTTCGACAACTCCATCTGGGCTGCGTGTGTCCGCCCTGTGCCTCACACTGCAAAGTTTCACACCGATAACCCCATACCGCTTGTCGTGCTTGCCCTTAGAAAAGGCGCTCGCCCTATGGATGCTGAGAAGATTACTGCTTGGCAGCCTGTGCCGGTCGAAGAGCGCTTTTCGTTTGAGACGACTGTTGGCGAAAAGGTGATTCTCCGCATTGAGGCAGAGGACCCCAAGGAAGACGAATACCAGAGTCTCTTCGCCAACAAGTCCCACAAGCGCAAGCACAATGCAGATGAAGAATGGGCGGCCCGGTCGGTTCAGTATGCCGGCCGAAATGAGTCCAGAGGCTTTCATTCTGGTAGGGGTCGCAATAAGGGCGGAAACCCTGGCCGAAGCCATCGTGCCTCCAGGGGCGGACGAGGCGGACGCGGACGCGGTGGCCATGGCTACCGATCTCTTGATGACGTTGATCCCAAGGGTCAGTCCAATGATGCTCCCCCGGGCTCTTTTGGCCGGGGTCGACCAATGGGCGGACAGCCATCCAACGGTTCAGATCTACAGAGTTACTATTAGAAGTAGGATGGCTGCTGCTTATATTGATATCTAATATGGATATGAACATAGCTAGCGTTCTGAAGACTGGACGAGCTGGAGGAGAAGAATGGTCACAGCAAGGCATCACAACTCCCCCCCCCCCCCCCGTGGGGTGGGTGTTTGGTTTTTTTTTTTTTTTTTGGTAGGGTGGTGTTTTTG